>NW_017300020.1:107174-111693 GCF_001594075.2 Trachymyrmex cornetzi | reverse complement strand
GCTAACTGATAACCAGCGTCGACTCCTATTGCCTGTAATACATATTTTTTATGGTTTTATTAATTATTTTAATTAAAGGAGTTTGTAAAAACTTATTAGTTTTTATATTAATTTGTAATTCATCATTCTTAATTTACTTATTATTTCTTGCTTGCTTATCTAATTTTTTAATCAGTTATTATATACTTTATGTAAACAGTAAACCGATCAATTTAATGAATTATTTAAGTTTAACAACACTGAGGGTGCCGTCATATGCGGCGTAACTTGCGTAAGCGTAACTTGCGCCGACCAATCATTTCACTTGAACATCAGTTTCTGTCTAGTTACTTTATGCTTTTTACGCTATTTTGTTGTTACGCCGAAACATGATAGAACTTCCATGCGTCGAATCTAATTTCTGGCTCATTTTAGCTTATTCTTTCTGAAAAAATGCACAAGGGTTTTGATTTTTGCAACATCACAATTATAGAAGTTATGCGCCCCTTTGCATCGCGTGAAAAGTCGAAACCCATGTGGAACAGTACAATTATAGACCTCATTTTGCCTCTGTGACAAATTTCCTAACCTCTATAATCATCAACTTTAACGCTTAATGTCTCACATTACAAGGCAGAACGACATTTTTTTTGTCAGATTCTTTCGTTTCATGCAAAAACGCATCGAATAAGCCTAAGAGTGGTCTCACAAAATTTTCCAATTTTAGTAATTTATTCGATTATCCGCTCATATATACGCGATAGAAAGGTGCCGGTTCCCCATGAGGCGTACTTTTCGAGTTGCGTAGGTTACGAAAACCAATCGTAAATTCGTTTAGCATTTCTTTAGAGTGTACAACAGAAATTCTAATCAGCAATTGGTTGTATTAGTTCCGCATTTCTCTAATCTTCAGCGAAATACACCCAATGTGAATGCCGGCTTTCAGAATGGCGTATTCTAGTAAATAAAAAATAACGTACATTCTGTCAAAAAAATACCGGGAATTGATCAATAAAACACAAAATAGTTATTATTCATTCAAATTTATTGTATCGCCTTCAAAGTAGGCCCCTTCCGAAATAATACACTTATGCCAACGAATAATCCAATCATCAAAACATTTTTTAAACGCATTTTCCGAAATCGACTTCAGTTCTCGCTGCGAATTCTCTTTTATGTCTTCTTTCGACTGAAAACGAGTGCCTCGAAATGGTAATTTGAGTTTTGGAAAGAGAAAAAAGTCAGCCGGAGCCATATCAGGTGAATACGGTGGTTGTTCGATGATATTTGTTGAGTTTTTGGCCAGAAATTCGTTTACAATGATAGCCTTGTGAGATGGTGCGTTTTCGTGGTGCAAATCCATGAGTTTTTTTTCCACAAATCTGGCCTTTTTCGACGAATTTGCTCTCTCAAACGCCGCATAACGCCCAGATAATATTTTTTATTTACCGTCTGACCTTCTGGCAAGAATTCCGAGTGCACAACACCGCGATAATCAAAGAAAACAGTCAACATAACCTTGACTTTTGATCGTCTTTGACGTGGTGTTTTCGGTTTCGGCTCAGTTGGAAGGCGTCATTCCGAAGCTTGTTGACTGGTTTGCATATCAAACTCGTAAACCCATGTCTCATCACCAGTTATAATGCGTTTTATGAATGTGGGGTCGGAATTGACTCGTTCTAGCATGTCTTCAGCGACCTTTACGCGATTGAGTTTTTGAAGAAAATTGAGATCTTTCGGAACTAGTCGAGCGGCAACGCGTTTCATGCCCAAACAATCGTGTAAAATGGTACGAATTGATTCGTGACACACCGTAAGTTCAGCGGCTATCTCTCTCAAACTGAAATGACAATTTTCAGTCACCATTTCCTTCACTATATCGATGTTAACTTCAGTTGAAGACGTTGATGACTGACCAGAGCGAGGCAAATCTTTCACCACATCTCAACCGCTTTTCAATGCACTGTACCACTTATATGCACGTGTTTTTGATAAAGTCGATTCACCGTAAGCCTTCTGTAACATCTTCAGCGATTCGGCACACGAAATTTCATTTACAATACAAAATTTGAGACAAATTCTTTGTCTTTTTATCCATTGTAAGAATCGCAAAACACACTTGAGATGAACTGACGAAATCGAGCACTATAAACAAATTAAATGACGGATGACACTCAAACTCCGCGTTAGTATAGAGGACAGTTATGCCAACTTAGCGAAAAAAAGAATTTTGACAATTCCTTTAAGCGGGCTTTTTAAATGATCAATTCCTGGTACTTTTTTGACAGAATGTATTCTAGTAAATTACTAGAATATGCAGGTTACGCTTACACAGGTTACGCCGCATGTGACGGCACCATGTGTTCATATCTTATATTCATGTGAGTGTTTTATATATATTTTTATATTTTTTCAAAAAATCTTATTTTTATGACATTTATTTTTTATTCAATTATATTTCAGCAAATTTGACACTTTAATGAATATAATGATGACTTCAGATAGGACATTTCTACTACGTGATATACATATACTTTATTGCGTTGCGTTTTTTCCTAGTTTTCTTTATTGATGTATATGATTAATTTATTGAATACTGAGGACCTTGATCAGAGGTCGAAACGTCTAAATTTTGTTTAGTTTTAATAAATTATTATTATTATTACACACCAATATCCAGTGTCGGCTCATATTGGCTTTTGCAAATTTATATTTTGATTCGTTTTTGTTTACTCAATGAGCAAAATGTCCAAAATCGACATATACGACAAATTTAAGATATTTTTAAGAAAAATCTTCAAAATATTTTATAAAGAACACGGAAAGATATCTCGTAATTGTCTTATACATCGATTTTATCTGTATATTCAGCAATATTTCGAAATTAAAGTTTCGTAAACTATTTTTTATTTTCAAGGTTATTTGAAGGTCTACTTTCAATTTTCAAATCGAAACCCATATTTTTGATCCCGGATTTTGAAAGAGCGCAAAATTTTACGTTCAGATAAACTTCATGTTATGGGTCAAAGTTGACCATAGAGGTCATTTCAAAGACAAATTCCTAATTGAAGCAGAAAGCCAAAAAATCTTGATTTTTCCCGGATAGTGTTTGTGAGAAAAATTGTTGGATGTCGAGGGGAGACCAAACCATGACCCTGACAATGTCCTTGAACATATTTTCATGACCATTTCAAGGTCGAGTGGGGATTTTTAATAAAATTTTATGATGGGGATAAAAGTAATTTCCTCTAAATCGACCTAGCGTGAGTTAGGCTGTTTGTTGGTTCGCACTTACCTAGACAACCAAGAGGCCTAACGCAGAACTGGCTACTTACCTCGGTGAAGAGATGACCCACCAGTTACATAGTGCAAAACCCTGCCCCACAGCTACCTTGGTTCAGCGCTTCAGCCTTCCCACCATCTACAAGGTCCTACAGCCCCTAGGGAAGATGTGACCCAGCCAGTAAGGCAAGGTCGTGTGGTGACCCAGCCAGTGAAGGCAAGGTCGAGTGGTGACCCAGCCAGTGAAGGCAAGGTCGAGTGGTGACCCAACCAGTTAAGGCAAGATTGCATTGTTATCAGCTCTCTCCGCATGGAGATGCTCAAAGTGTGCATCATTATTTTCTAAGCATAACAGTAATCGACGGCGAAAGTTACATTATACATTTCCAAGCATTAAAGGAGTTATCGCTTCACAAGCTCTTCTTATTCTTTCCATCATATTCAATCTTGTCGTTGGAGCTTCACTATACACTGCACCTTTAATCCCCATAAAAAGAAATTAAGGGGGTTCAAATCCGGTGATCTCGGAGGCTACAGAACTGGTCCAACCCGCCCTATCCACCGATTTGGGAATCTTTGATTCAAAAACATCCGTATAATACGAGCATAATGAGCAGGAGCACCATCTTGTTGATACCATAAATTTAGTCTAACTGCAAGGGGAACATTCTCTAGGTATGCTGGCAAATCATTTTCGAGGAATTCCAAATATATTGGACTATTTATTGTACGTTCAAAAAAATGAGGTTCAATGACTTCGCCATTGCAAATGCCTACCCATACGTGTAAACTCCAACGATGTTGATTAAGCACCTTACGATATCAATGTAGATTTTTTGGTGACCAATAGTGGCAATTATGCCTATTGAGACTATCATTGCTGATGAATGTTGCTTCATCACTGAAACAAACATTACTGAAAAAATCTGGATTCTGATCTAACATCTCAAGAGCCCATTTACAAAATTGTACTCTGAGTAAGTAGTCGGGCTCACTTTTCCTGTACCAGAGTAATATGATACGGATGGTAATTGACTGATCGTAACAATCTGTGTACCGTTTGAGGGATTCCCAGTTCTCGTTCTACTTGACGGGTACTAATATGGAGATTTTGATGAACCATAGCCAAACTGCGAGCAATCTACTTAGAGGAACTTTAAGATACTTAGAGGAACTCCATCAGATGGAAAGTTTAATTTTCGATTTTGAAGGTAAGGTATGCTAATATCTAAAGAATCACAACAAGAAAATACATATG
>NW_017300020.1:102713-106823 GCF_001594075.2 Trachymyrmex cornetzi | reverse complement strand
TATATATATATAAAAGTATAGTAAAGAATATTAAAGAATAAAAATCAAAATATAAATGTAAGCAACATGAAAAATAAATATAAGAATATTTAAAAAATCGTTTTTAAAAATCCATTATCCAAATTTTTAAAAAACCATTTGAAAAAACCATTTCTAAAATGTCTATTTTCTACATGTTTTCTATTTTAAATGGGGGGATGTCTAAAACCTATTTTATATTTTATATTTCTAAATTGAAAGATTACAACTATTTTACATTTTCTATTTCAAATAAATTTGAGCAGCCATTTTGCCCATCTCTGGTTTTTAGCTGTCTATCTATCGGTCCTACATACGATGCGTCACAATTATTACAATTGATTTTGTAAACTACATTATTTTTAGACTGACGAGGATCTTTATGTGCCTTAATATATTTCTGTAGTTTATTCGAACTACGAAAAGATACTTTAATATCATCCCCATTAAATCCATTAAATTTCTCTGTTAAAGACGGAATAAAAGGCACCGTAAACCATGATAAAATCGTTGATATATCAACGTTATTATTAACTCGATTAACCGGCGCTGCGTTTCTGACTCTGATGTTCTTTAGTCTCTTATTGCATGCAATTATGATGTATTTTTTTACGTTTAACAATATTAAATCACGGTAACATCTTTATATGTAAATATTCAAAGAGGGTCTAATTCAAAGACCGAAACATATAATATTTCATAATGTAATATATTATAGGACCGTATATGTGATAACACAAACTAGTGATGATTTGAGTAGAAATCAAAGCCTTAAACGGTCTAGCTGGATCTTAGTGCTTGTATGATTCTATATTGTAGATGTAATATTTCATTTTTTAATATATAATTTAATTTGTTATTGACTTTTATATATCCTATTATTATATTTATTTTATAGAATTGAAAAAAAAATTTTTTTTTCTAACTTTTTGAAACGCTTTACTTAGATGGAACATCATTGGACAAAATTTAACAGGCAAACATTCTTAAATAGACTTCCTATATTTTTAAACTTAAAAAGCTTTTTGAAAAAAATTGCTACAATGCTTTATCGCAAAAATGTCAAATTTTTTATTATGTAAAATTTTATTGCATGTAAACTTAAGGTAAATATACTGAATAGGGGACCTCCCCCCTTTATAACCTTGACATATATTGTCAAGGTCATGACCCTGAGTAACCTCCAGCAGGTTTTAGCCATCACACGACCATCATTAAAAAGTTTGAAAAAATAATCTTATTTCGGCTATATATAACATCAGAAACTGTTTTAAACTATATCCATCTACTGCATTCCACCTTTCCCATTGCCTAGTGGCGCTCGACTTTCCACGTGAATACAAGTTCACTGCGTAAGCAGAAAATTTGGGTAAATATGTAGTTTAAGGAAGGGTTACGGTTAAGTTATTATACACCCATGGGTATATAATAACCTAACCCTAACTAAATCCGATACATGGTCAAGTTAGGTTATTATATACCCACGGGTGTATAATAACCTAACCTAACCTTAATCAAAACCATATATTGAAAACCATGTACGTAAAGTAAGAAAAAATGTTCTGTTCTAAGAACAAAAATTATATAAGAAAATATGAAAGTCGTCGCCCCCAAGCAGGGGGAGGGGAAGATGGGGTAGGAGTCGCTTCGCGTGGAAAATTGTAAAATATACTTTAAAGCAAAAAAGTTCTGTTTTATGTGGTGCAAAAGAGATATCGTATACGTTTTTTCTTAAACTTTTTTTGTTGATAACTTTTTATTGAAGGACGAGCGACGGCTAAAACTTGTTGGAAGTTACTCAGGGTCATGACCTTGACAACATATATCAAGTTCAAGGTCATAGGAGGGGACCCCCTGTTCGGTATAATTACTAAACTTAATTTTTTTAAATATGCCTGATTCATATAACATTTTTCGACCATCGACATATTTTATAAAACTGAGTCGAAATTTTATAAACTAAAAATTCGATATCTTTGTAGAAATAATTGTCGTAATATTTTTCAAAAAGCATTTTAAAGTTTAGAAAATCTACTTTAAAGTGTTTATCTGTAAAATTTTGCCAATGATGCTTCATTCAGATAGACCGTTTCAAAGAATAACAAAAATATTGAAAAAATTATCAATTTTTAATTTTATATAATTTAGGAAGATATAATAATATCACACAACAAATTCGATTGGACACACTAGTGCATATTAAAGTCGTTATACACTGATTCAATCTATGTAAAAGTAAATACTTTGTAAAATTAATATAATAAAAATAGGGCTACGAGCCAAGCAAGATCTTAGTGCTGAGTTATCATAAAAAAAATAGTTTGTTTCTACATACATTTCGACCCTAATTGAATCATTTTTAAGGTTAAAATTGATATAATATAAAAATCAAATAATCATACGAATAACAATCTTAAAGCAATACATGTAACCTAATCTAAAAACTAATATAAAAGATTAAACGTGGTGTATCTACATCAAGCATTGTAAAAGGTTATGCAAATTTATCAACATGAAAATGTAGAAACGCAAAAGCAGTATTACTCGGTATACGAAATCGATAATGTAGATACATAATAAATGTTTGGAGGTCGTCAACGGTTCGTGTATAATGGTTCTTAACAAGCGCAGTCGCAAAAGCTTGTAATTACAGACAATTGAACAACCAATGATCAACGTAATGTTCAGTCTGGAATCACAATTATAATATACCGTAAAAATAATAGTTTAACAAAATTAAAAAAAACTATAAATGTGTGTCACGTAATATAATAAATTGTCAAATAATAAAACCAATATTCAAGTTATGGAAAAACAGTTATCAAATTAATTTTCAAATCGTAAATCTACTGCTATATAGTTATAAAATTAAAATTGATTATAGAGCAACAGTTGTAAACTCAAATTTAAATCTGTAAGTCAGATATACGGTTATACAATTAGAATCAAACCCACAAATTAATATATTCGCAAAGACGGTTAAAAATACAATCTAACAGTCAGAATATAAAATAAAATTAAAAAACACCTGATAGTTGATAGTAAAATATTTAAGAGTAACATTGAACCAAATGAAAAATTGAAATGTTCTGATAACGAGAATTCAAATCTCTCGGAAAGACAAATTTCTGATACTATGTAACAGTTTAAGGCAAGCGAGTGAACTTGTGGTAGGGGAAGAATGAAAGGAGAGGGTATCTAAGGAGGTATTAGGAAGGGGATAGCGACTGGAGTATAGGTAGATACATTCTCAGATAAAGATTCTGTATCAGTTTGCTTATTTAAACCTTGTGCCTGTCTTTTTATATGCACCATATCTCTATTAATCTCTTATTGTAGGAAGGTTCTGTATCTAATATTTTAGGTTCTTCCCAATCAAAATTATGATTAAATCTTATCCGGTGGTCTGAAATGACCGAAGGAGAACCCGGTTTTTTATTGATATCTGAAGAATGCTCATGCATTTGTATATAGGCATCTTTTCGTTTGGCCGACATAACTCGCATCCCAATCCAGACATAAGATCTTATAAACAACATCTTGGTGTGCTAAAGAATCTAAGCGATCCTTGCCTACTTTAATAAATTTATTCAAAGTGTTTGGAACAGTAAAGATTGTTTTTAAATTAACATTTGACGCTACTGGTAAAAAACTTTCTAAAACTGATCTTATATAAGGTACTGTAAAATATTTATTTTTAATTTTATATTTATTAGTGGTAGGATTGTTAGAATTGTGAAAACGGAATTTCAATTTTGTTGTAATTGCTGCAAAAATAAACGGGAGTGGGTAGCCATTATCCAACAAGACTTCAATAGTCTATTAAATTTTTTTGATGACAACGAGGATGGACAAAAAAAACTATTTTATCAACCATTCCAAATACTATTCTTCTTTTATGACTAATAGGATGGTGAGGACGAAAATTTGGAAATCTTCTCGAAATGATGGTTTGCGATACTTGTCGAATGTAATTTTGTTATTGTCTAAAATTAGAAAGACATCCAAAAAACTAATTTGTAACGTGAAGGTCCCTGTAACGCGTGCAAAGACCCTAGCCGCGAGGAGCCGCTGATCGGATAAGAAGTTACG
>NW_017300020.1:100192-102643 GCF_001594075.2 Trachymyrmex cornetzi | reverse complement strand
CGTCCCGGTGACTTCCCCGAAGATCCGCGAAACTCACAACCACGAAAAGCGTAGCGAAAACAAACGTTACAAATTGAATTATCATTACCAAGCTCCATAGTAAACTGCAGTCGTGCATGTAATTAATTAAAAACTGATAAAATTTCATTTAAACATTCAAATAGAGCAGCAAAAAGGATGTCGTCAACATATCTATAGTACATCGCTAACCGTACAGAGAGTCTATCTAAAGCTGGTTCTTCAAGGTCTTCTAAGACAATGTTAGCTAAGATAGGCGATACAGGGGATCCCATTGGTGTCCCAAATATTTGTTTAAAAAAAACCATTGAAAGAAAAGTATGTAGAATGAAGAATCAACCGAATGGCAATTAAAAATTCTTCTTCAGGTATTTTCATACTATACCTGTCTATAATCTGATACGTGTTAGTGTCCGAAAGTAACAAGTCTATTTTTTGATTGTAAATATCCCTATCCATAACTACCGTAACACTCCCTTCATCCGCCTTGGTGAAAATCAAATTAGGTTGTTCTCTAACAAATCTTTTAGTAATCTTCAACCAATTAAAATGCAATTCATCATTAAAGTTGCAAGGAAGATTATTGTTGGAAAGTTTATGTAAAATTGGAGTCGATTGGTTTCTAACAAAATTGGTTATTGAAAGGGATCCGACGAAGAAACTTACTACTGAATTACGCAGTCTTCTTACTAGATGGAAGAAAAATAAATATATAGATGACCATATATACCGATCACTTTTAACCACGGACGGTACAATTTCTAGAGCCTACTGCCTACCGAAGGTCCATAAGTTGAAATATTCTTTGAGATTAATTGTGTCATCTATAAACAGTCCCTTATATAATCTATCTCTTTATCTTCACAACAGTATTAAGAAAAGCATTCCGGAGGCCCTTAACCAAGTGACAAACAGCTTCCAGCTAGTCAATAAATTAAATGGAAAACTGTTTGAGGATAATTGTATGTTAGCCTCTCTTGATGTTGTTTCACTTTTTACTAACGTCCCTGCAGAATTAGCATTTGAGAGAGTTAAAAAGAAATGGAATTATTTAGGAGTTAATACGAAAATACTTGAAGAATTTTTAATTGCCATTCGGTTGATTCTTCATTCTACATACATTTCTTTCAATGGTATTTTTTTTAAACAATATTTGGGATACCAATGGGATCTCCTCTATCGCCTATCTTAGCTAACATTGTCTTAAAAGACCTTGAAGAACAAGCTTTAGATAGACTCTCTGTACGGTTACCAATGTACTACAGATATGTTGACGACGTCCTTTTTGCTGCTCCATTTGAATGTTTAGATGAAATTTTATCAGTTTTTAATTAATTACATGCACGACTGCAGTTTACTATGGAGGTTGATAATGATAATTCAATTAGTTTTTTTGGATGTCTTTCTAATTTTAGATAATAACAAAATTACATTCGACAAATACCACAAACCATCATTTCGGGAAGATTTCTAAATTTTCGTTCTCACCATCCTATTAGTCATAAAAGAGGAATAGTATTTGAAATGGTTGATAAAATAGTTTTTTTGTTCCATCCTCGTTATCATCAAAGAAATTTAATAGACTATTGAAATCTTGTTGAATAATGGCTACTCACTTCCGTTTATTTTTGCAGCAATTACAAGATTAAAATTCCATTTTCACAATTCTAACAATCGTACCACTAATAAACATAAAATTAAGAATAAATATTTTACAGTACCTTATATAAGATCAGTTTTAGAAAGTTTTTTACTAGTAGCGTCAAATGTTAATTTAAAAACAGCTTTTACTGTTCCAAACGCTTTGAATTTTATTAGAGTAGGCAAGGATCGCTTAGATCCTTTAGCACATCGAGATGTTGTTTAGAAGATCTCATATTTGGATTGTGATGCGAGTTATGTCAGCCAAACGAAAAGACGCCTATACAAGGTGTCTGAAAATTACCGACAAATGTTTCGTGCGTGGATAGGACAGACTGTACTGAGTCGAAAAGTTCTGTACCATTTTGCGGTGTCAGCAATAGTTAACGAGATATTAACGTTTAAAGATAGCCGAATACGTGCGTCCACCCGACCTACTATTGCCGAAGGTACGGTCCACCGAGCGCACGGCGCGCGGGCCGCGAGGAGCGGGGATGGCCTAGCAGGTGCGCCGCGCCATTCGAGCTTAGAGGTATTAGATGAATTAAAAAAAATTTTTTTTAATAAAATGTGTTAGGAAGTTTTTGGGGTCGCTGAAACTGAATCTTATGTCAAAAGTATGAAATTCAAAATGGCCGATCCAATATGTCGTCCAGATACTTATTTCGTATATGAAATAAAAAAAGTTGAAAATTTTAAAAAGTAAAATGGGTTAAGGAGTTTTTGGGGTCGCTGAAACTATATCTTATGTCAAAAATATGAAATTTAAAGTTTTCTCTACGTGCCACGTGC
>NW_017300020.1:95085-100153 GCF_001594075.2 Trachymyrmex cornetzi | reverse complement strand
GTTTTCCGTTTTCACTGACGCATACGTACACTGTAGATAGGAGCGGTCTGATGTTTACGTTTTTTCAACAGAGTTAAAAAAAAATTGTGCCCCAAAAGGTGAGAGGCAAGGGGACTCACTGTAAAAAAGCACCTTGAAAGGTAAGAACCTTGTATCAATACATTTTTTGCAAAAATTATAAATTTTAACGTATATAGCTGCCATATTGAGACCGCCATTTTGAATTTTATATCTTTAATACCATATTTAAAATCATCGATCCAAAAATCGGAAATTTTAATTCTGTGATGACAAGAATTCTTAAAATTTACTCATTTTGATAAAAACTAATAAAAATTTTAATGTATATGGACGCCATATTAGGTCCGCCATTTTGAATTTCATACTTTTGACATAAAAATCAGTTTCAGCAACCCCAAAAACCCCCTAACACATTTTATTTTTTTAAATTTTCAACTTATTTCACCTAATATGTTAAATCTATCCCTTACCTTTAAGGGGTAATTTCCATCCTTCAGAGTGGACGATTGCAGATAAAAAACAATACGTGTCAAATATTTTTCAAAGTTTTACAAATATGCAAAGTTTCATTAAAATCGGTGAGTGACACCTTCGTAGGTTAACTTGTAAGACCTTGCTTGGCTCGTAGCCCTATTTTTATTTTATTAATTTTATAAATTATTTGAGCCTTTGTTTTTATATTATTTGTAAATATTTTGAATTAAAGAATACAGATTTTACACACAACACGATAAAGTATATTGAGGATTTCATGGTATAATCCATTTTTTTATTTATATTAAACACATTTTTACGTCAATTTGTGTACAAGAACTTTAATACGTACCAGTTCGCATTGAGTGTATCCAGTCGAATTCGCTAATAGAAACAAAATTCGAATGGTAATTTGAAGCTCTATTTTTCCTCTTTAAAAACTTCTCTACAATTTCTTTTCACCGAATTACTTAAGTTCTCGTGAAGTGCGAAACAATGCAAGCGTTTCCGAATTTATAAACAGCAGTGTAATTAGTGCACTACACTTACGTCTGATGATTCTTCGTTATCTTGTGTTTCCGATGATTTAGTTCTAAGAGCTATATTTTCATCATCGTCGATATCTTCATCGTCATTTTCGAAGTCTTCTGCATTGTTATCTTCATCATCATCAGTATCATCCGGCTCCTCGATATCATCATCGTCATCGTCATCGTCATCATCATCGGCATCATTGTCTGATTGCATGTTATCGATACCTATTTCATCGTAATCTACGGGTTCCTCTTTGATTTGTGTAAGCATTGTTGTTTCCTCGAAAGCGCCTGTCTCAGTTGGACATGGTGGAGGAGCTTTTGATGCCAAAGGTATTTGAAGGGACTGCGACGTCTACAGGAAAATAAAAAATTGTTAGCTTTTTAGAAAACGGTATGATACATCAATCATACAAAATGTACAGTTTCCAAGTTTATAATCTCTTAAACATTTCAAGTTTATAATATCTCAAAACTTTATACAGGGTGTTTAGAATGTAATGATAGATCTTTCGCATAAGGGCAGAATGGACTAAACTGAGAAGAAAAGTCCTCTACCGTTTTACGATTTAATAATAGTTAATAAAATATTAATTGCTAAAAATAGCTGAAAATTGGTCAATAATTTTTTTTACTCAAATACCATCAACTTTACAGAAAAACTGTTCGAGATAAAAATTGTTTATTTTCATCTTATAAAGTTCTGAGAATTTTTTCAGAATCTTATCTTATTAACTATTGCTAAAATCGTAAAATGGTAGAAGACTTTTCTTCTCAGTCTACTCCATTCTGCCCCTATGCAAAAGAATTATCATTACTTACCACTCTGTACAATATAAGATAGGAATACATCGGATATCCCGGAGATATCCGGTACCCGACATTACTCGGAACTTTTTTACTATTCGGCTAGATAGTCGGATATCATCAGTATCCCGTATTATATCCCATTGAAATTGCATATACGCGTATATATAAAATTTCAAATTTCTAATTTTCAATTTATATACAGTATCCTCCATAAGTTTGGGAAAACCCTACGTTTTACAGATTTGTAAATAATTATTCAATTGAAAAAAGACGAAATAAAAGTATATACATACGTACGTTAACTGTAATGTACGTATGTATGTATTAGGTGTACAACTTTGCTTACGCCGTTTTTTTTCTGAAATTCGAAGCTTTATTGTAAAAAACTGGTTATACATTTATGATACAAAGTATTGTCCATCGCTGGCCACTACGTTCTCCCATCTTTCGGGCAGCGTACGAATCCCGTGTCGAAAAAACTGGTCATCGAGGCGATCCACGAATCAATCCAATTTTTTACTTCTTCATAAGACCGGAAGTGCTGGTCAGCCAGGCCGTGTGCCATTGATCGAAACAAGTGATAGTCAAGAGGGAGCAACGTCTGGAGAATACGGCGGGTGGGATAGGGCTTCCCATTTCAACGTTTTCAAATATGTCTTGACCATTTTCGCAACATGGGGCTGAGCATTGTCATACTGAAAAATCACTTTATCCTGTCTCTCGTTGTATTGCGGCCGTTCGTCTTTCAATGCTCGGCTCAAACACATCAACCGCTAAAGCTATCTATAGGAAAACGGCGGAAGCAAAGTTGTACACCTAATACTTTTATATTTCGTCTTTTTTCAATTAATGATTTAATAACATGCTATTAAAATATGGGATTTTAATTAAATGCGATTCATACGAAATCTGATTCTTCGCCCTTACGAAAAAATACACCGAACTAGGCATTGGCGGTCCGAAATAACACTCAAATTAAGTGTTAATCTTTAAGATGGAGTTTTATTTGAAAGTTAACGCTCAATTTAAGTTTTCGTAAGGGCGGGGCAGTGGGGCGGGGCCATTTTATAATTTTTACGGAATCTGAAATCAACTTGCGACTCAAATAGTGTTTACCACTTTTATAAAAATCGTTGAATTACAATTAAATGACCTGTGCGTATACAACGAATACAAGTGCGACGTTGCAAAATAAGTGACAATATATGTACATATAAACAATAGGCTAAAGGCGAAATTCAATCTTGAGCGATTTGATGTTGTGAAATGATTGTCCAACATATTTTCGGCATGTATAAGCTTATAGGTTTTCTAGATAAATGTTTATCATCATTTAGACGTCCCTACGTTTTACAGGAAAGCCATTACATGACAGAGATCTATACATATTTTTGGTTTAAATACTTCGTAAGACGTCCAAATGACGATAAATATTTATCTAGACACCTATAAGTTTACGCACGCACGCAAACACATATGCAAGGTGTCCCGAAAGTTTTTTCCAATCGCTTTTGTGTAGATAGAGCGGACTAAACTGAGCCGAAAAGTCCTGAAAAAATTCTCAGAACTTTATGAGAAGAAAATAAATGATTTTTGTCTCTTGCAATTTTTCTATAAAGTTGATAGTATTTGAGTAAAAAATTATTCAATATCTTGTTAATTATTGCGAAAATAACAAAATAATAGAGGACTTTTCGACTCAGTTTATTCCCGTATATCTACACAAAAGCGATTGGCACACTCTGTCTGTTTCGGGACACCCTGTATATAAAATTTGATCAAAGTAACATACTCAAACTGAAAGTTTAATCACGTCATATCAACAGTAGGACTTACAGATGTTTTATCGAATTATATTCCTGATTAATGACAATAAATCAACAGTAAAAATCTTATTTTAAACCGTACATGTGAGAACACAATCAATACTAGAAATCAAATGTCTATAACGATCAAAACTGGATCTTTAATGCTTAAATAATTCAATGCGAATTATATACGTACTATAATATATATGTATACGCATATACACTATATTTGTCATTCAAACTGCGCGCCGAATTGGTTTTCCGGATTTATAAACGTATTTAAACTACTGTAATTATCACAAATTAAATTAAATTGACAAGCAATTTTTAATAATTCAATACTCAATCAAGCATCATATTAAAAAGATGTTAATGTTCTGAAAAACTGCAAATAAATTTATTGCGAAAAATATTGGTTCGGTCGGGAGTTGAACCTGGATCTCTTGTATTCCATTTTATATTCCTAGGCCTCGGTAGTCTAAAGGCTTAGGACGCTCGTACAGAACTTATTATTACTGTAGTTTAATTGCGTTTATAAGTTCAGGAAACTAATTCGGCGCACAGTTCGAATGATTACAAATATAGTATATATGCGTGTACATGTATGTATAGTATTACTATATATAATTCACATTGAGAGAGAGAGAGAGAGAGAGAGAGAGAGAGAGAGAGAATTATTTAAGCATTAAAGGTCCAGCTTCGACAGTTATAGACATTTAATTTCTAGTATTGATTAAAAGATATTGTTGTGAATGGGTGGCACCCAATTGGACACGGCTCAATTGGACACGAGCCACTCACAGCGCTTGAGACTACAAAGCTCCTAAGCACCGGTCGCTGTGATTGGTGGTGTCCAATCGAGACGTGGTCAATCGGGATCACCCCGTTGTGTATGTGTCAACAGTTGGTTCTTGTGCTCATATAACTTCTATCATTTATTATCTTTCTTACACATTTGGCCAAAATTCCAAGACCAGCCGAAAATTTAAGTAGACTTTTTAAGAAAGATGAAATTATTATTACAATTAAAAAAAATAGCGATGATGATTAAAATATAATGTTTATGTATGAATATGTAAAATATGTATAAATGTGTGCGTGCGTGCGTGTATAAATATATGTAAAATATATACATACATATATCTATGTGTAAATGTTAATAAAGATGAATATAAAATTAATATACCTATAACGTTATAACATGGATTAACCAAGTAAATCACCTATAAATACTATTAGGTGTACAACTTTGCTTCCGCCGTTTTCCTATAGATGGCTTTAGCGATAAGTGGTGGTCGAAATTAATAGATCATAGACGTCATACAATAAACTTGGGCATCTGTCAACATAACCCCATAGAAGCATTAGTCGATTTGTGTCTGCATCATAAAGTTATTCTCGATTGAAAATGTCAGTTTACGA
>NW_017300020.1:88731-94881 GCF_001594075.2 Trachymyrmex cornetzi | reverse complement strand
TGTATTTGGTGGGACCAGCTCGGCGTAATGTATTATAAGCTGTTAAAATCGACTGAAACAATCACAAGCGATCGGTATCGAACGCAATTGATGCGTTTGAGCCGAGCATTGAAAGACGAACGGCCGCAATAAAACGAGAGACACAATAAAGTGAATTTTCAGCATGATAATGCTCGGCCCAATGTTGCGAAAATGGTCAAGACATATTTGGAAACGTTGAAATGGGAAGCCCTATCCCACCCGTTTATAACATGGATTAACCAAGTAAATCACCTATAAATACTATTAGGTGTACAACTTTGCTTCCGCCGTTTTCCTATAGATGGCTTTAGCGATAAGTGGTGGTCGAAATTAATAGATCATAGACGTCATACAATAAACTTGGGCATCTGTCAACATAACCCCATAGAAGCATTAGTCGATTTGTGTCTGCATCATAAAGTTATTCTCGATTGAAAATGTCAGTTTACGAGCCAAATTCTCGTCATTGCGGGAGGTTTTAATTTTCTGCTTCAATATGAAGAAATCTGCGGCTGAGGCCCATCGAATGCTCTCAAATATTTATGGTGAGGCTGCTATTAGTGAAAGAACGTGTCGTGAGTGGTTTCAACGCTACAAGAACGGTGATTCTGACGTCGAAGACCGGCATAGCGGTGGAAGAGAGAAGGTTTTTGAAGATGCAGAATTGGAGGTATTACTTGATCAAGACTCGTGTCAAAATCAAGAAGAATTGGCACGATCAATGGGAGCGACTCAACAAGCCATTTCAAAAGCTATGGGAATGATTCAGAAGCAAGGAAATTGGTTGCCGTACGAGTTGAAGCCGAGGAATGTTGAACGGCGTTTGTTTGCTTGTTAACAGCTGCTTAAAAGGCAAAGACGGAAGGGATTTCTGCATCGCATTGTGACTGAGGAGGAAAAATGGGTTCATTACGATAACCCCAAGCGCAGAAAATCATGGGGAGTTCCCGGCCATGCTTCCACGTCGACGGCCAAACCGAATATTCACGGCTCCAAGGTCATGCTGTGTATTTGGTGGGACCAGCTCGGCGTAATGTATTATAAGCTGTTAAAATCGACTGAAACAATCACAAGCGATCGGTATCGAACGCAATTGATGCGTTTGAGCCGAGCATTGAAAGACGAACGGCCGCAATAAAACGAGAGACACAATAAAGTGAATTTTCAGCATGATAATGCTCGGCCCAATGTTGCGAAAATGGTCAAGACATATTTGGAAACGTTGAAATGGGAAGCCCTATCCCACCCGCCGTATTCTCCAGACGTTGCTCCCTCTATCACTTGTTTCGATCAATGGCACACGGCCTGGCTGACCAGCACTTCTGGTCTTATGAAGAAGTAAAAATTGGATCGATTTGTGGACCGCCTCAAAAGATGACCAGTTTTTTCGGCGCGGGATTCGTACGCTGCCCGAAAGATGGGAGAACGTAGTGGTCAGCGATGGACAATACTTTGTATCATAAATGTATAACCAGTTTTTTATAATAAAGCCTCGAATTTCGGAAAAAAAATGGCGGAAGCAAAGTTGTACATCTAATAATTACATTAATTTTTATTCCTGTAACTAATTCCTTTAATTGATATAAAATATCAATTTCTAAAATTTGGAAAAATTATATGTTTAAAATGTCAACCATCGACGGGATACTATTATAGACATCGGCTCTGGGCAAATTTTTATGACTATCAATAAGGCCCCAAGTCAATTAAAGAACGATGATATTACCGACAAGTAATAAAAATTTACGATTATTAACATAAATATTTCGATTATTTATTATTAAATTCATGATTTTTTATTATATAAAAGTTGTATAAATAAGTACGTATACTTTTAATGCTATATTTTATATATTACCAAAAAGTTACAATTTTTTCTCTGCAATTTTTTTTATCGTCTCTATTAATAATCAAACTCGGATGATAATATTAAAATCACAGTTATAAATAAAAATCGAGTATTATTAAGTTTAAACATATATACATATTTACGAAACTAATAAATCATGAAATTAGTATAAACAGTTTCTTACTCTAAATCATTTAAATTTTAACAGTTACGTGAACTTCCATAAGCGCCGACCGTCTTTAATAGTATCTCGTCGGTGTGTCAACATAAGTGTTTCACCAACAAATTTTCATAATAGTACTCAAAGAATATCACAGTTAACATTACGTTATTTAATGCTAAAATTGCAATATTTTATTTTTTTCAACTATAAAATACCAATTTTTTTAATTTGAAAAAAAAATATAAGTTAAAGATATCAACAAATGTTCTTCTATCAAAAAATTACGTGAGTGTACTCGAAAGATATCACTATGAATTTTATGTTAGAAGTATTTTTTTTGGTCTTAAAGTAAATGATGAAAACTCCAAAGAGAATCAAAACGTTCAAGATTTCAAATAAAGGTTTTAACTCATCGTACGGATTAACAAAATTATTTGTTGAAATATTATTGCGCATCTCCGTTCGCGCTGATTCTCATTAGCCCAGATTTAGTTTGTTTTTTGTTGTTCGAAAAATAAATATTTCGGATTTCTAATATTTTTTTCATAGTAGTGTAGACAGTACAGTTTTTACTGATATAGTTTGTTTACTATAAACATAGTAAATAATACTTAATAAATTAAGTTCTTAATAGGTGCGGCGTATATACCGGAGTTACCCTACTAAATTTGTAGTCATTTAAACTGCGCGCCGAAATTTTATCGAATTTAAAAACGCAGCTAAACTACTGAAATTATATTACAATTAAATTTTGATGCTCAATAGGCATCTATTAAAGAAATCTTAATATAATACTAGAAATCTGTTACAAATAAATTTATTTATTGCGAAAAATATTTTGGCCAGTAGTCGAATCTGGATCTCTAAATAGCCTTTAAACTACCAAAGCTTTAGTAATTTTATAAATATAAAACGAAAATAGCCTTGTAAATAAAAAACCTGAAGCCTCTTGATGTCATATTAGGATAAGGTAAGTTTATCATGTTTATGTGCTCAACAAAGTTAGAAATTAGTTTTTAAAAAATGGAATAAATACTGAAATTATTTAAATTAATTTTTCTGAAGGAGAAGAATGGGATTTCCCTTGTTTAATCTACGCAAACTCTATAATATTAAAATTTTAAACTATTGTCTGCAAAAGTGGGATCAAAGGTAAGTACAATTATATTCAAGAACAACTTAAAATACGTTAACTAGTATATTTTAAATCGGAAA
The DNA here is from genome assembly GCF_001594075.2 of Trachymyrmex cornetzi. NCBI lineage: Eukaryota > Metazoa > Arthropoda > Insecta > Hymenoptera > Formicidae > Trachymyrmex > Trachymyrmex cornetzi. Next base: position 91,633 of record NW_017300020.1, on the reverse strand, counting down.
ATGAAAAAACGGTTTGAATTTTTTTTCGACATGTTTTACCAAATTTAAAAATCTGAAAAAATATGATACAATTTATAATAACATTTAGATGCTGAATTATTTTAGAAGTGGTCAGACATTTAGATCATATAAAAATGCGATTTAAAAAATTCTCAATTTTTTAAAAACAAAATTTTGAGCCCTGAATGGTAAAAAATTCTTATTCCAATCTGTCCGATACTTTTTGAATCCTTGATTTTTTTGTAAAACTCCGTTTAGATTTAACGAAAAAAAAATCAATGAAAAATGACATTTTTTCGATATCCCAAAATGGTGGCTCTTTTGGGATAAAACTTAATACAAAATATTCTTTCATCTGGGTGTTCATTTTGCTCCCTGCGGTGATGGATTATGTGCGGGGCGCAAAATCTCCTGCTCCTATACCCTTTGTTTATTAATTATATAAAGTTTTCAAAACTTTCTTAGGAATTTGTATCATACGTACAATTGCAACACAACAATATACATCATAATGATATTGGTCTATTACCCAAGATTGTCGTTGTCCTTCTTGTGCCATCGTAGCGGATGTGTCGATGTCCGACGGAGTTGACTCAGATAAATGAGAGCTTATATTTTCTTGAACTTGTGAGGCTAGTTTTCTTTGTGCTTTATTGGAATTATCTTGTAATCCGTTTTCGACGCCCATATTTTGATTGGCCGATGGCTTATTGGGGCGATTAATTTTATCTTTCTTTGTTTCATCGATGTTACTTTGTTCTTCTTTCAAATCGTTAACATTGATATCAAATTCAATGTAATTCATGTTCCGTTCCTTTTCCACTTGTGTAGCATTATTTGGCTCTTCTTTAACTTTCTTAATGTCAGGCTTAGATTCTTCGGGAAGACAAGTGTTACCTCTTTTCCGTCTAAATCTAATATTAATATTCCTCTTGTCCCATATTAAACCATATGCTTGTTTGTAATCTGATATTGCATCGTCTACACTATTATATCTCATTAAAATGTTTCTGTAATAAAACGTCGGGATAACATTACAGTACAAAATCATAAAACCTAATGATCCTACTATTTGTAACAGTAAATAATTAATACACAATATCTATTAACTCACCGCGTATTCTTCATCTTTCGTGTTTCTTCATCTTGCGCTTTTGGAAATTTACTTTTTATTTCACTTGTTTTAATAGATTCAGGTAAATTTCCTATAAATAAAGTATAGGGATCTATCTCTTCGGGATTATCTTCATCTCTTAATATCTTTTTCTCAACTTTCAAGTATCCTAGACCAAACTTAATTTTCTCCAGTTCTTTTATAGCTTCGTCAATATTCACATCTTCCGCCATTTGAATGAAACAATATCTCGGCCCACATGGATTTTGAAAATGTATATTCAGTATATCAGAATGAAATTTACTGACGATGTCCTTATTTAGATCCGTGTCAGGAAACTTAATTATTAAGCTCTGTGCATTAACTTTATTCTTCATGTTGTATTCGCTTTCAATTCTTAGAGCTCTTTCTGCATCTTCTCTATTCCACGGTTTATTTACATAACTTTGAGACATTGGCTTCCTTTGTTTATTTTTCTTTACTATCTTTTCCTGAAAAATTTGGTTGCATTAGGTAACTTTGTAACAAACATGTTATTTAAAAATATTTTTTCTTCACTGTTTAAAATATGTTCTCCAGTACAATTTTCACATCCTGATCCTCAGTTTCTTCATTATGTCTGTTGCTCACGATTCCTGATGGGCTAGGAGATATGGAATGGGAAGATAAAGGAACAGTCATGTGACTTCTTATACTATCACTCGCTGCTGCATTATAAATATTTCTTTGCCATTGCAATCCGAGATTACCCGTTAAAGTTGCACCAAAATATGTAGCTTGATCAAATTGACCTTGTGGTTGTCCAAACTGTACTACCCGTCTATTTTTACAGTGAAAATTATTTCTCTGAATATACATACTGTTCCTATTGTGAGTAAACCTTTCGCGACGTACATAGTTACCCCTTAGTGGAATCTCCCTTGGAATTGTACTAGCAATATCATGTGGAGGAGTTGGAGGAGTTGGCAAAGGAGATGTTTGTGGTGTTATCCATTGCCAAGGAGTATGTGCATGTGTCCATTGAATAGGAGTCATTTGGGAAGGCACTGGTCCAAATACGTGTGACGGAGGTGGGACTCCGCTGGATGGTGGAGGCATAGGAGGCAAGGGTGGTTGCCCAGGCAAAGGTTGAGTGATAGTAGAGGATGTGGACGACGATGATGACGATGATGAATAACTAGCGTATGAAGAAACATCGTATCCAAAGTTGATTGACTCTTGTTTAAAAAAAGCCCGTTTAGCCCCACTGTTTTCCTCAGATATCTGAAAACAAGAAAGTATGAATTAAAACGGAGTGCACGAACTGTGATTCATAAATCTTACAACATGTACCATCACGTACTGCTTTATCGAAATGGTATTTATTTTCTCACGTAAACAATATTGGTACAATCGCGTATATAAATATTGTTTAGTACAGACAAATTAACCTAGAGTGAAGTATAATTGTCGAGAAAAAAGATGTATCAGCGAATGTCGCATTAGAAACAGAAAAGAGGAAATAGCTTTAACATTACCGCGCGTTTCATAGTGCCAGATTCAATGTGGCTCGCCTTACGAAGTAGAAGCATTTCCTAAATTAAAATGTAAACACATCGTGGCATGAGCATGAATGACACAGTGTTGTTAGACGGGCCGGATTTCTGACGCATGCGCGTCCAATGTAGCTTCAGTAACGTACCGGTCATGAGTAAATAGGAGATCATTAGTCGCCTATGTAAAATTTTTTCAAAAATGTTGAAAATTTTAATATATTTTACATATTTTACATATGTATACATATATAGA
>NW_017300020.1:86575-88496 GCF_001594075.2 Trachymyrmex cornetzi | reverse complement strand
GATCAAAATGGACATTTGATATTCGTCAATTTTGACCACGTGATTCTTTTTGTCGCTGAAACAGCCGGTTTGAGCAGCCCGTGAAAATTTACCTTAACAATACTGGAATGACAAGGATAGCGAATCAGTTTTGCCAACGCAAAATATATTTCATCGTCAGTTTCATTTTTAAAAAACACTAGAAAACCATCAAATTTTAAATGAAAACCGCTAAAAAATAAGTTAAAATTTGTTCACACAATAAATATAATTATAAGTAAATAATTAAATATGAAATACCGCGCATTCCATTTAAATGTAATAAAATTCTATGCTATAAACCTTTTTGTACACTTTATATCTTTTTATGTGATCACAAATATTTATTTTTTTAATATTTATTACATAAAATATTTTGTAAAATATTTATTGGTAATTATTCAGTTTAACTACCGCACCTAAAAAATCAATAAAATTAGGATTATTCGACGCGTTTTTGCATGAAACGAAAGAATCTAGCAAAAAAAAGTGTCGCTCTGCCTTGTGAGCCGAGATATTAAGCGTTAAAGTTGACGACTATTGAGGTTAGGAAATCTGTCACTGTCGCGAAATACTGCGATATAAGCATGCATTGCGGTTACCTTTTTCATGCTTTGTGACAATTCACTACTTTAAAAACAATTCACTGCTTTAAAAATAACAATTCACTACTTTAAAAACAATTTACTGCTGTAAAAACAATTCACTGCTTTAAAAACAATTTATGGCTGTTCTACAATGTGCTTGTTGTTTCCTGATTCTTGCTGTTTGTTTCTTGCTTTTTTGATCAAGAAGGCAAGAGACAAACAGCAAGAAACAAGAAACAAAAAGCACATTGTAGAACAGCCATAACTGCCTTAAAAACAACAATCCACTATTTTAAACATACGAATTCTTTGCATTAGCAGTAAATTTGTATTTTTAAAGCAGTGAATTATTGTTTTTAAAGCAATGAATTGTTTTTAAAGCAGTGAATCGTTTTTAAAGCAGTGAATTGTTTTCAAAGTAGTACATTTTTAAAGTAGTGAATTGTTGTTTTTAAAGCAGTGAATGAATTGTTTTTAAAGCAGTGAACTGTTTTTAAAGTAGTGAATTGTCAGAGAGCATGAAAAAGGCATAAGGCCTGTTCTTTTTGGCTTAACTTTTGCACCAGTTCATCTTTCTTCCTCTTCTTTCCTGCTGGAGAGAAAAGGAAGAAAGATAAACTAGTGCAAAAGTTCAGCCAAAAAGAACAGGCCTATAGACTTATGAGATAGACGGAACATTCATACGAGAGGAGGTGAAGACAACATTGGCTGCGTTCAGCAGACTCAAAAGTTTTGCAACCGTTTTATGATTCGTTGCACTGATTGGATTAGACTTTTAGATTTAAAGGAATATTCCTATCTCAGCGAAGAATCACAAAACGGTTGCAAAACTGTCGAGTCTGCTGAACGCAGCCATCGAAGGACAGCTCTACTCCAGACTATTGTTTCCCTCCTCCACAGTGAGTGGTGAGGGATCAATTAGGCTGCTTTCCATTTGATGACACAAATCGACACAAGTCGACACAAATGTCGTTCTATCCTTCTTGATATTCAGAGAGTGACAAAGATAGAACGACACTTGTGTCAATTTGTGTCGACTGTGTCTCCTAAAAGGAAAGCAGCCTTAGCTTGTACGTATGGCCACAACTCTCGAACGTCTATCTTTATTGCTCTCGGCCGCTTCTCGACCTGCCACGGCGACCAATCAATTCACTATTAGAAAAGAAAAGAACTACTCCTCGACTGTTTCTTTCTCTTTCTATCACATCTTCAGCTTCTCTCGTACGAATGCTACGTCTATCTTATAGCGTTTTCGATTGGGGTGCACTGGCTGCACTTAGTGTCAAGAGCGTGTTCGATTGGCAGTGCCAATGCGC
>NW_017300020.1:83549-85487 GCF_001594075.2 Trachymyrmex cornetzi | reverse complement strand
GGCGTATTCTTTTGAACTTGCACTATTCAGTGCAACCCATGGAACTCGTCCAGTGTTGGTGTGAACTGAGTGCGCACTGGTGCGCACTAACTTTTGCCCGAATCGAAAACGCTATTAGGGTGCTGTCCCATGACAGTCGGATTTCGGAAAACGGAGTCTGGGAAAAGTACTAGACTGGAAAATACTAGACTAGAATGGGGTGATCCCGATTGACCACGGCTCGATTGGACACCACCAATCATAGCGACCGGTGCTTAGGAGTTTTGTAGTCTCAAGCGCTGTGAGTGGCTCGTGTCCAATTGAGCCGTGTCCAACTGGGTGCCACCCAGTTTTAGCCAATCAGAATTAAGAAAACTGTCTGGTGGTTGTTAGGGATCTCCTAATCTAAATATGTTTGAATTGGAATATCGAGATACGTAGGATACGTGCAGATATGTGTTAGCGAGTCGAAATTATAAACGAATTAAATGAAATTCTTTGTAATACTTTGGAAAACGAAAAAAAAATTAAAAATGGAAGATCGTAACATAGTTAGAAGATCATAGTCCAATGGGTGCATACTGTACTACAACCGCTCACTGAGCGCTCAGTGAGCTCTTATATCTAATTGGTGTATATTTTTAGATCTAGTGGAATATGTATATCAAATGCAAGAGCTCACTGAGCGCTCAGTGAACGGTCGTAGTACTGAATGCACCCACTGACTTCGAAAGAGGAAGAGTGTTTGTTAATTGATCTAGTTAAAGGTTATCCACACCTTTATGATAAGGAATGTAAAGATTTTCGAGATGTTGTCAAAAGGAACAATTTGTAGAAAGAAATAGGGCAAATCTTACATGGAACAGGTATAGAATACATTTTTTAATATTTTTTATATCGACATTGTATGTAATAAATGTCATGATTTTTAATAATTATCATAATAGCAAAATTTGTTGCAAATTATTATGTGCAATGGTTGTATTTTTGATGACAAATTGTTTGTTTTTGTCAGATTTTGCTCTGAAGTATATTTCTCATATATATTAGATTTAACATGAAACACCAAATTTATTATTATACTTTTTAGCTTCAGATTGCCAAACAAAGTAAATAAGACTGCGCGAGCGATACTCTCGAGAAAAGAAATTCAGAGAAATGGAAACGAGAAGTGGAAGTGGCAGTACAATGAGACAACCATTTCATTTATATGAACAGATAAATTTTTTATTCAAATTTGTTAAAAGTAGAAGATAAATTTCTTTTCTTATATTCTACTAAGTTACTTTAAATTAATTAATGAAACAAAACGTTCATACAATTATGTTTGATTTATTTAAATTGTTTCAGATCTATAACCAATTTGTCACACTTGACAAAACCTTCAAACATCAATGAATCAATAGAAATATTATATAAGTTTATATGTAATAGATAAATAATAATGTTGTCTTTAAATGCTTGACGTTTTTATCAGAGTCCTAATACTCATTATTTAATTACAGAATCTTCAAATATATCAATGCAATCAAAGAAAGATAATAGTAACAAATCAATTTTAAGGACTCAACAACAGAGCATCAACAACAGCTTCTATATACATAATTTGATATCATCTGTATTCCACTCTCATTCTCAATCTATGTTACATTTGTGTTCTGAAAAATTTAAACCTAGGTGCATGACAAGTAATGTTAAATATTCAGATTTATACAAACCTATACTTATCGATATTTCAGATGAATTAATGTTAACATGTCCGTCCTCTTCATTGTCTACAGAATCATTAGATATCGATAAATTTTCGTATAGCCCTGACGATCAAAGTACTGAAACTGAACTATCTGAATCCTCTCCGTTTGAATCACCAAAAATATCACATATTAGAAAAAGAGGAGTTTCAACAGAGAGAGAGAGAGAGAGAGAGAGAGAGAGAGAGAGAGAGAGAGAGAGAGAGAG
>NW_017300020.1:79776-83532 GCF_001594075.2 Trachymyrmex cornetzi | reverse complement strand
CAAATAGAACTATGGCCGCAGCACAGACTCTTACATAACGCATAATGCATAGTGCATAAGGGAATCAACCAATCAAAATTCTTCTTTTCCATGGAATAGGAGGAAAGGAAAGATTCTGATTAGTTGATTCGCTATGCACTATGCGTTATGCGTTATGCAAAAGTCTGTGCTGCGGCCTTTATACTTCATCCTTTATCTCCAACAGCTTCTATCACTTCTTCATCCGGCTCGGATCTACCAATGACATGGAAGAAAAGTAAAGGAAGACATAAATCTCCAGATAGAATGGAAGAGTCTTTTATAAAGTTGATGTCAGCAGTTTCGACACACTTGGAAAATAAGAATCCTAATGTTGCACTTCCTGATATGACTAATGAAGATGATAGGTTTGTTCGCGTCGCATGCTCCAACATGTTCCAACATACTCCTACCATAACTCCTACTTACTCTATCAAGCGCGTTGGAGTGAGTAGGAGCTATGGTAGGAGCATATTGGAACATATTGGAGCATGCGACGCAAATAAACCCGATATTTTTGGAAAAATAGTAGCATGCAAATTGTAAAAAATACCCGAACCACAGAAGGCAAAAATAAAATGGCAACTTATGAAAATACTGTTCGAAAGAGAATAAGGTACAGTGGAGCTTTATTATTGATGAGGTTATTCTGGCCGGTGATAATGTTTATGTTTATGTGTAGCTAATATTCAACATCCTTTATTAAACGTTTTTTAATTATAAAACTTTTCTATCGCTAATCTTATTGTTAGTAATACTTTCCTTCCATTACACATCGCCCAACGTTGTTACGAAATAATATATATTAGTATATATAAAGGGTGTTTACTTAAGTTTTATAAAAAAATTACCCCTGAAAATTACTGGATTCTGTAGGACCTTTATTTAAAATTCCAAGAGATTATAAAAGTATTTAATGCAACACTTTCAAATAATTCAGTTTACTGAATCTTTCAACGTTTCTTAATTAATACATTGAAAAAAGCCACTAAAGTTGTAATTATTAAATTTGAAAAATTAAAAAAATAATATGAACTAACGATCAGCATATAACGATTAGCAGCAATATATGAATTTAACTTACCAAACGTACATAATTCGAAAGATGATAATATATACAATTTTTAATTCATAACTTTTAATATAAAAATATTTTAATTAATCAGTTCGTAAACACATTTTAAATTACATCTCTATTAGTTCCCCTACGAATATACTCTATTTGCCATGGTACTGCACCTGTGATGACAATCATTAGGCTAACATATCTCTTTGATTATAAGCCTCTCTAATTGCTCTATGTACAGGGTGTTGCAGATACATACTAGACAGTACGATGAGTTGCGCGGCAAACTTTGCATGGCCAAGCGTGGTTTAATAAACAATGACAGTGACTTTATACATTATAAAGTTTATACTACAAAGTTTTATTATTTATATTATAAAGTTTATGTTATAAAGTCACTGTCATTGTCTATAAAACCGCATCTGCCCATCCAAAGTTTACCACGCAACTCATCGTACTGCCTAGTATGTATCTGCAACACCCTGTACGTTAGTAGGTCGCAAATTATTTACGTTATCGAGACCTAATCTCCATTCTCCTTCTCTAATGTTTCCTGCACTATCTTCGCTATCAACATAATTTACTGGACAGTAATTATTTTCACTCGTACCTTTTTCTGTCATTAAGAAATTATGCAAATTTATTGCAGCCATGATAATTACATCGATATGCTATAGAAATCAAAGCCTTTACACGGTCTAGCTGGATCTTAATGCTTGTATGATTCTTATGTGAATTTATATACTACGTATGTAGTCCCACAGAAACGCGCGCCGAAAAATTTCCGGTCTTGAAACGCTAACTCTACTAAACTACCGCAGTAATATCACGAGTTAAAATTGACTAGCAATTTTTAACAAATTTTTGATGCTTATTCGCATCTTCGAAACGATCTTAATAATGCTGAATAACATATTAAAATCTGTAAATAATTAATTCTTATTGCGAGATATAAGAATTAATTATTTACAGATTTTAATATGTTATTCAGCATTATTAAGATCGTTTCGAAGATGCGAATAAGCATCAAAAATTTGTTAAAAATTGCTAGTCAATTTTAACTCGTGATATTACTGCGGTAGTTTAGTAGAGTTAGCGTTTCAAGACCGGAAATTTTTCGGCGCGCGTTTCTGTGGGACTACATACGTAGTATATAAATTCACATAAGAATCATACAAGCATTAAGATCCAGCTAGACCGTGTAAAGGCTTTGATTTCTATAGTTTGTGTTATCACATGTACGGTCCTATAATATATTATATTACATCGATATGTTTAGGATTTAAACATCATATACAGTGTTGAAAAATTCTCCATCTTGAGACCAACATTCCAAACGTATTTTCAATAATATGTTTAGCTCTTGATAATTAAAAGTGATAATTAAAAATAGATTTTTTGTCAGTTAAAAATTGTCCAGAATAAGATCGCATTATTTTTTTGAACAAAGGAAATGCCTCATAAGCAACAAAATAATAAAGCATTTCTATATCTGATAGAGGTAACTTATAATTTTCAACAGGTATATTAAGATTATTATTGTTTAAGCGTTTTCCAAGTTCTGATTGTGCAAATATACCACCATCGCTTGCGCTGCTATAAGCATCACAGTCTACCATAGTAAATTTATATTCGTGATCACATGCAGCTAATAATACAATACTAAAGGTTTTTTTATAATTGAAGTATAAACTGCCACAATTTGGAGGTGCTCTGATAAGAAAATGTTTACCATCAATCGAATCTAGACAATTAGAAAAATTTCAACGATCCCAAAATCCAGTAACAATTCTTTTCCAGTCTTTTTCTTTTAGTGGCTTTAAATATATGGGACTTGAAACATTCATCGTCACTGTGCATGTTTCTTTGATAATTTTATAAGTAGTTGATTCACCAATTCGATGTGCAAATGCAATCGAAGATATCTGATCTCCTGTCGCAAGATATCTAAAAGAAAAAGTTATTAGCAAAAAAATACGAATTTATAGTAAAAATTAAAAGGTATTTACAAATACCGAAACATAATTATAAGACGTTGTTCTGCGGGTAGTGCTCTCCAATGTCGTTTTTGTAAATAAGACCGCAATATATTTAATAATTTATTAAAAGTAGAAAAATTCATTCTTGCATACTTGAAAAACATTATCTCATCATCTTTCAATTCTTGAAAAAGATGCTCAAAATCACCAATGGTCGACGTATATTTATGAGTCTTACCTATAATCATTTATTCTTTCGTTTACATTGTCGCAATAACATGCTAATACGACTGTCATATAAATATAATCATCTGTGTCCATTTTGTTAATATTTGATCGATATGCTATACAACAGGAAAAGTTTCTATAAATTATGCAATCTCAATATATGCTTAAATATTCAATATATGATTAAAATATTTCGTGTGTAATTCTTGTTCAAGAGAATACCTTTATAATCACATATAAGCAGATAATGCGTGCAAATGCTGTAGTTGCTGAAACTCAGCTGAGATAATTGAATATTTCCCTTTTGAAAGATAATTATTTAGTTTTATCTTTGTCTCCAAGTGAAGAATTATTGAATATACTACTAAGTAGGGCCTGCGCACAATAGAGGAACAGGAATTAGATATTAAGATTTCAACATATCAGAAACTGATTACATCGGAATACACGATTTCTGATAGGTTG
>NW_017300020.1:77569-79742 GCF_001594075.2 Trachymyrmex cornetzi | reverse complement strand
CAGGCCCTTATGAAGCTGGAAACACAATAGACACAGGCAATAGGCACAGGCAACAGGGAATAAAGAGCCGTCCAATCAGAGCTTTAGGGTATAAGTTCGATATTATATCCCAGAGCTCTGATTGGACGGCTCGTTATTCACTGTTGCCTGTGCCTATTGCCAGTGTCTATTGTGTTTCCAGCTTTATGCATTTCATGTGCGATAAGCTTAAAGGCTATCACACATGAAACGCAGTGGCACCAGTTGAACACAGCACAATTGGATACGAGCCACTCACAGCGCTTGAGACTACAAAGCTCCTAGGCACTGGTCGCTGTGATTGGTAGTGTCCAATCGAGCCGTGATCAATCGGGATCACCCCCATGAAATGCATAACAGAGCATAAGCATAATATAAGGCCGCTAAACCAATGAGCGTCTTACGTAAATCAATATGGCGACATTATGTTAGATGCTCATTGGTCCAGCAGTCTTATGTTATGCTTATGCTCTGTTATGCATTTCATGTGTGAAGCCCTTAATTGTAGAAGGCCCATGACGCATAACGCATAGTGTTGTGCATAAGCGAATTAACTAATCAAAATCTTTTCTTTCCTCCAATTCTATGGAAAAGAATTTTGATTGATTGATTCCTTTATGCACTATACATTATGCGTTAAGCAAGAGTGTGTGCTGCGGTCATGTGTTGAAAAATTCGTATAGACGATCAATTTGTATGCTTTAGGCTGGATTTTCAACTAACGCTACGACGTTCATTTTCAGAGACAAAACAGGTCACGCGATCAAAATTGACGAATATCAAGCGTCAATTTTGATCACGTGACCTGTTTTGACTCTGAAAATGAGCGTCGTAGCGTCAGGTGAAAACCCAGCCTTATGCTGGATTCACACTGCATCTACTGAACTATATATACACTGGAATGGGCATCGAGGAAAATTCGTGGCTGCAATTGATCAGCTGTCATTTTGGCTGGGTCCGATGCTTGAGCGAATGAGAAGCGTTCGCGCGCGTGTTGCGATCAATGTATCGATCGATGTACCATCGATGTATAGAAATCTATATGAACACGAATGGTATATAAACAAAAATAATGTCACTTCAATTATTTTTACCCGTGAAATAAGAATTTACTTCTCTGCCCATATCCAGGCACACAGCACTTCATGTTGATGCTTTGTAGACAGTTATGCGATTTTATAATCCTTCAAATATAACCTCACACACGATAATCTTGCAAACATATGCGTCTTACTTCTTCGTCGCGTGAGAATATGCAGAATACGAAAGTCTAAAAGAGTAACAGAAACTCAATTGCGCGTTTGAAGCCAGTCACACTTTCCAAAAATGATGACGCAATAACACGGTCGATCACGTCGGTAGACGATCACCGTCTTATATGCCATATGCGTCTTACTAAAGAACACTAAACGTAAGTGCGCGTGAGCACCTAAAAGCTTCTGATTCGCTCAAGCATCTGACCCAGCCAAAATAGCGGCTGATCATTTGGGGCCACGATTTTCTATGCTTCTTAACGGAGATGCCCATTCCAGTGTATATACAGTTCAGTGACTGCATCCGACTTGTGTCGTACGATGCTCTGCAACCAATCAGAAAACAGGATTCCGATGATACGAAGCAAAATCCATTGGAATCCTGCTTTCTGATTGGTTGCAGAGCGTCGTACGACGCACATTGGATGCAGTGTGAATCCAGCAAAACTTTTGGGGTCCATAATTCCGGAAATTACAGCATTTTAAATATATAATTTGTTTAATGTTATTTAAATTTTTAATTAGTTAATATGAAATTATGCGTAAGTCGAAAATATGTTTTGTTAATGTATAACATTATATGAAAATATATTAGTTTTTACTAATATATTATCTTATACTTTTAAGATATATTATCGAATTACGTTGTCCGCTCGTCAAGCAATTAAACATAAGAGGGAGAGAGAGAGAGAGAGAGTGAGTGAGAGTCCGCAATAAATAAAATTATTAATATTAGGGTGTAACGGCCTATTACGGTTGGAGCTGGATCTTCGTTGCTTTTAAATAATTCAATTTTGAATTACAAATATATACTATATATGTACTTGCATATATACCATATTGTAGTCTTTTTCAAACTGCGCGCCGAATTTTTTCCGGACTAAATAAACGCAATTAAAACT
>NW_017300020.1:76610-77151 GCF_001594075.2 Trachymyrmex cornetzi | reverse complement strand
CCAACCGTAATAGGCCGTTACACCCTAATATTAATTGAGTTTCTCAAATATACGGTCATAAATATATTGTTTAAATAAAATTATTTCAAAAAGTTTCCAAACTCTTTTCTTTTTTTGTTTATTCCTACTACAACTTCTTTATATTTTAAGTGTGAAAATATAAAGGAATCAGGCAAGCGAGCCACGAAGATCATGTACTTGAGCTCAGTAACATGCAATAATAACAAAAATGTCGAATATATTAGGTGTACAACTTTGCATCCGCCGTTTTCCTATAGATGGCTTTAGTACTGGTCGAAATAAATAGATCATAGACGTCATACGATAAACTTGGGCAACTGTCAACATAACCCCATAGAAACATTAGTCGATTTGTGTCTGCATCATAAAGTTATTCTCGACTGAAAATGTCAGTTTACGAGCCAAATTCATTTGCGGGAGGTTTTAATTTTCTGCTTCAATATGAAGAAATCTGCGGCTGAGGCACAGCATAAGTATTTGAGAGCATTCATCGAATGCTCTCAACCAGCTTGGCGTAGTG
>NW_017300020.1:76131-76500 GCF_001594075.2 Trachymyrmex cornetzi | reverse complement strand
TCCGGGGCGCGCGAGTGCGGATGCCCCTCGGACGCGGCGTGGGCCCGTCCAATGACGGCTCGGCGTGATTTTCGCCCCGAGCGGCAAGGGCGGTAATCACGGTTACCGGAGTTAAAGAGGGAGACTTGACTATCACAGAATGGTCACGTAGAAATTTTATAATTCGCGGAGTTTATTATTAATTTATTACCTTATTACTAACGACAGGCGGCTATTGATAGGGTGAGCGGCAGGGGGCCCTGAAGGGGGCTCTTGCTCTCCGCTCGGAAGGCCGGCCAGGGCTCTGTCTTGAACGACTGGAGGCCCTGAGAGGGGTTTCCTAGAACGGCTTTCAAGGAATGAGAGTTAAAAGGGATGCCTCGGCGGCCC
>NW_017300020.1:74212-75827 GCF_001594075.2 Trachymyrmex cornetzi | reverse complement strand
CGCAGAAGGCGAGGCCGTTTCCGCAAAATAATTATTTATGACAAACTAAACGGAGAAAAGTGCGACTAAACGGAAGTGCCACACGGAACTCACTTTGCGGCGGTGATGTTCGGCTATCCTGGAATATGCCTGTTTTGGACGATGGGCCTCAGGATTTTCGCAAACGCACCCTGCTTCTACGGACGCCCCTCAGAAGAAGTCTAGCAAGCACTTCCCGCTTCGACACTCTGATAACGGCACTCCGTTTCTCCAAAGTCTAAGACCGACCGAAAACGCAACCTTGAGAACTCTAATGTACTGTACTGATGCAAACTCTAATACTCGTAAACAGGGTTGGGTAAGTTACTTTTTTTTTTTAACTAAGTTAAGTTAAAGTTAATAACCTTAAAAATTTAACTTAGTTAAGATACAAGTTAATGTATAATGAAATTAATTGAATTAAAAGTTAAGTTAATAAAAAAAAGTAATTGAAAAGTTAAAAGTTAAAAAAAATTTTTTTTTTCATGATTTCAGGGTTTTAGTCTTATTAATAATGGAAATGACAATTAAAACAGAAAACTTTATTTAGATTTTAGAACATCCAATATTTTATTATATTAATTTTTTTTATAATAATATACGTTTTGTTTCTAGTATTATCGATATCAACACTCATTGTGTTTTTGCACAAAATCTCGAACTCTTATTATTAGAATAAATGCAGCAGCAAACTATAGACACTACAAGCTACTGCAAGTCCTGCAAGTTAGAACCAGTAATGCAAACTCGTGTCCGCTTGCAGGACATCAACAGCGCCATCCATCAACACGGAACAGCGTAGTGTTATGGTACGTTTCCACTGAGCGCGTCACGCGTTGCGCTCAGTGGAAACGTACCATAACGCGTATCAGTGACCATATGATGCGAATATCGACCGACTTGCAGGACACGATCAGCGCCATCGACCGCCGATGAAGGCGCTGATCGCGTGCTGCAACTGCTGCAAGCAGCTACAAGCTGGCCGGAATTCGTATCGTTGGTTACGTGTGGCTCGTATTGTGTCTAACACTTAACTTTAAAAAAATTAATAAAAAGTTATTAGTTACCGATAAAATGTAACTAAATAAAGTTAAAAAGTTAGGAGTCTAAAATGTAACTAAGTTAAGTTAAAATTAATTAACTTTTTAACTTTTTAACTGAACTTTTAACTTTTTAATTTAGCACTACCCAACCCTACTCGTAAACTCTGATAATAATAGTCGAAACTATAATGGTCGCTACTAAGCCGAAAACTAAGCGAAAACTAAGCGATTTTCCGTCTTTAGTGTGCGCTTTTATATAGTTAGAAGTGGTGGTGCTGAGCGGGAAAGGGGGTTGACCTGTCAACAGTTACCGGAATCTTTTGAATTGTTCTAGAACTTTCGATCTAATAAGATTTTATTAGATTTTACTGTTTTAAAGGGAGAAATTGCCGAATTTAAATGTTGACAGGGCCCTCTTAGTCGCTCCGCCCCTGTGCTGCATACTGTGCAGTCGCTGTGCGCGTTTATTCACGTTACATTCTGCCGAATGATGTTTTCTCTTTTTTTATATATAGAGTTTGAGTACAGAGCGTTTGTGCGTTATTTGTATTGCG
>NW_017300020.1:73027-73663 GCF_001594075.2 Trachymyrmex cornetzi | reverse complement strand
GAATAATAAATGTATAACCAGTTTTTTACAAGCCTCGAATTTCGGAAAAAAACGGCGGAAGCAAAGTTGTACATCTAATATATATAACCTATGATATATGTACATAACCTATGACACATGATAGCTAATATTTACAGTCATCATGGGTTGGCAAAGTAACATCAATATCTGAATTTACATTTTTCCTCATATACATGTTAACTTGTACTCATGATATGAGTTATCACATAATGATTTTCAGATATACATCATATTTCGCTCAATATCTGAAGATCATGGTGTGATAAAATCTGATTATCACGCGTTTCTATCTGGGTTTGCTTTAGAATTTTACAGGTTATACAGGGTGAATGTTAATGGATGTCCCAACCTTTTATCATGGGAAGTGAGTTATCGACAATGCACCGTTTAGGGCCACTTTCACCAAGCTCAGTTAACTTAACCAGCCTAGTAACTGTAATGAAATAGAATGAGATAGAAACAGTATCTTTTTCTATTTCATTACAGTTACTAGGCTGGTTAAATAAACCGATGATGGTGAAAGTGGCCCTTAGATAATCACAGCTCAGTCGATAACTTACTTCCCATGGTAAAAGATTGGGACATCCATTAACATTCCCCTGTATATTACAGTCT
>NW_017300020.1:69119-72381 GCF_001594075.2 Trachymyrmex cornetzi | reverse complement strand
CGTACCTGACAGGTACGGTATCGGCACGCATAGTACGCCGTACGCTCACCATACTAATACCGTGTAGGTATTTATCTATCTGAGCACTTGCATAAATGCAATCAATAATTATAAAAACATAAAATTATTCTTACATTTTACACTTACACAGAATGAAAATTTCCATATTTTTTTCGTGACAAATATTTCTACAACCATTAATATTCTTAAAGAAATATATACAGGGTGTTTAGCTTTTCACTATTCAAACGCTGTGATTAGCCAGTGTCTATGTGCAATTGATATAAAACCTCTGGTAATAACCGCACAATCTATCAATGGCAGATGAAATGGACTAAGCTAAGTCGAAAAATTCCATACCATTTTGGATTTTTCGCAATAGTTAATTATGATATATTAATTGTTAAAGGTTACTGAATAAGCCGATAAAATCAACATATAAGATAATTTTAAGATATCTTTTACAGTTCTTTATATAAATATAAAAAAAAAAAAGATGTTTCATAAAGAACTTTTAAAGATGTATCAAAGTTGTGTTTTATGCGTCGATTTTAAACATTCTGTATATTGAGTAACTAAAAAAAATAGCAAAAATTGCAAAATGACTTTTTCGCTTGATTTAGTTCGCTATATCTGCCCAAGAAAGATTATGTGGTCATTACCGGACATCTTGTATATACGTATGTATTTTAAACAAAAAAATTTTTATTCCAAATGTTTAGAACAAATAAAAATCTTTCAGATAAAGACTCTTGTGGAGATATGACCCTGTTTGTTCTTTAATACATTCTACAAGAGATGAAAACAATGCTCTGAGGAATGATGGTGACCAAGAAAGTAAAAAAGTTTGTGGAACTTTTTTACTTTCTCGGTCACCATCATTCCTCAGAGCATTGGTCGCGTTCAGCAGACTCAACTGTTGTGGAGCGGATCCGTGAGCGCTCGCTGCTATTGATCTAGAAGAATACACCAATAACAGCGAGTGCTCACGGATCTGCTCCACAACAGTTGAGTCTGCTGAACGCGACCATTGTTTTCATCTGATTCGGGCCTAAGGCATCTGAATTTGCAGAAGAATCGAGGCATATATTCAGGACGCGCGTTCCTTTCTAAATATTCATGCATTATGACTAATGAATATTCGAAAAATGTAACGTAAACTTAAAATTGAACTAAATTAAACTAAACATAAACTCTCTCTCTCTCTAAACTTAATTTATAAATAATTTAATAATTTATAAATAAAATCGCTTTTTGACACAACTATTCATGTTTATTAACTGAACTGTTGAATAACTGTCGTTTATTTAATATTTAATTTAATTGTATTAATTACATTGATTTAATATTTTATTTAATTGTATTGATTTAATTGTATTAATAAATTATTAAGCCCCCCCTACGGCATACGATGCTTGTTTTCTTGCTGATAGATTCGTTGTGTGTTTCTTTG
The DNA here is from genome assembly GCF_001594075.2 of Trachymyrmex cornetzi. Taxonomy (NCBI): domain Eukaryota; kingdom Metazoa; phylum Arthropoda; class Insecta; order Hymenoptera; family Formicidae; genus Trachymyrmex; species Trachymyrmex cornetzi. Next base: position 70,928 of record NW_017300020.1, on the reverse strand, counting down.
TGATCTGCGTTGCATACTGCTGTGATGAAAGCGCTGCTAGTCATGGTTTCAAACGTGCTAATTCACTTGCGAATTACCTTGATGTTTGTATATATCTTATTGTATATTCTATTGCTTTGTATACAGGATGTCCCGACCTTTTTTGCCAATCACATTTGTGTAGATAGAGCGGACTAAACTGAGTCAAAAAGTCCTTAACCATTTTGCAATTTTCACAATAATTAACAAGATATTAATTACTAAAAATTGCCAAGTATTGGCCTTGAATAATTTTTTATTCAAATATTATCAACTTTACAGAAAAACTGCAAGAGACAAAAATTATTTATTTTCTTCTCATAAAGATATTAATTAATAAAAATTGCAAAATATTGGTTTTAAATAATTTTTTACGCAAATACTATCAATTTTACAAAAAACTGCAACTGACAAAAATTATTTATTTTCTTCTCATTAAGTTCTGAGAATTTTTTCAGAATTTTTAATACCATATTTTCTCATGTTGATAAAAATAAGAAAATGCAGTACTAAAAAGTTGATAAAAAATTCTGAAAAAATTCACTTTATGAGAAGAAAATAAATAATTTTTGTCTGTTGTAGTTTTTCTGTAAAGTTTATAGTATTTGAGTAAAAAATTATTCAAAACCAATATTTTGCAATTTTTATCTTGCAAAATAAATACCTTTAATTAATATCTTGTTAACTATTGCGAAAATTGCAAAATGGTACAGGACTTTTCGACTCAGTTTAGTCCGCTCTAACTACACAAAAGTGATTGGCAAAAAAAGTCGGGACAACCTATATATTCTATTGTATAATTTTTTTTTCTTCTTTTACTCCCATTCTCTAGCTGCTATTAAGGGGATGCTGGAGTAGCCAAATTGTCGGTATTTTGCAGATCAATTTACATCTCCGAATTTACTTAAAGGAATCAAAAATCCTTTTACAGGGTTAAAATAGATGAAAAATTCTGTCGTGGTGCAATAGATTTGTACTAAAATCGGAAAAAAAGTTAAAAACTTACATTTTTTCAACACGTAGAGCTGTCAACTGATGTAGATTACAAAAGTTTTATAGCTTGTATGGACCAAACGATACTGTACCACTCACCGCATAACGTGCACAAACAATAGTGAGTTTACAGAACTGAGATTGAAAGCTTAGAAAAAAATATATACATTAATTTATAAATCACGTAAATTTGCTTGTCAACGAAGACTCGAACTGATAAACAAACCAGGAATTGTGTGTAATAGAAGTTGCTCGATTTTCTGGGAGATGGCGTTGTACTCAGACAGGGCCCCGCTGATCTGAGTGCGTTCGGAAAGAAACAATAGATCTGTTACGATGAACTGTCTGAACTTATTGCACTGTGTGCAACAATTCTAAGAATTTTTCGATAAAGAACAAACTATTGTCAGATTTAACAGTACTTGTACATGTTCTTATCTGATGCTGAACAAACATAAACTACGTTTACACGGCTCGATTTACGCCGAAGTTATAACATCGATGTTATGAAACTGACCAACTATAGCTATTACTCTGAAGAATGGAATGACTGTGATTCGCCAGTTTCATGTATCAATGTATAACTTCGGCATAATGCTGGATTCACACTGCATCCGATGTGCGTCGTACGACGTGTTCCGTGTGGGAATTATTCTCGCATGGGAATGTTCATGCGCATGCGTAAGCTGACGTCACAGTCGCGTGTCATCTGCTTTCACGGACGTATCCGAAACCGTGAGCCGTTAGGTGCCCGTGCCGGCCGTACCCCGTAAAGGGCTCGAAGTCTTTACGAATTTT
>NW_017300020.1:68068-68848 GCF_001594075.2 Trachymyrmex cornetzi | reverse complement strand
CTAGGGGCCTAAAGATACATCAGATCCTATCAAGATATATACATTACTGAGCAGCCATAGCGGTTGCTTAGTGCGCATGGGTCACTTTATTCCCACAAGGAACATCACTGCCCGGCAGTGATGCACATTTGGCTCCCCGGTAACACGGAATCTAGCGCCACCACTTGTACCCCCACCAAGTAGACACCTACCGGCATCGAATTGGCCGTCTTCGCCGCGAGAGCGAGCGAGACAGCGAGAGGCAGCACCCGTCCTTCTCGCTCTACCAGTAACTCGTAAACACAAGCGAGTATTAGAATGAAAAGGACGGCCGCTCTCTCTCGCTGTCTCGCTTTCTCTACTAGTCGCTTGTTATAACCGACCGAAAACCGAAAATGTACTTTCTCGGCCGCTCGGCGTACTCTTGTATAGGGTATCCCGATCTTTTTTGCCAATCACTTTTGTGTTGATAGAGCGGATTAAACTGAGTCGAAAAGTCCTCTACCATTTTGCAATTTTCGTAATGATTAACGAGATAATAATTACTAAAAATCACTGAATATTGGTGTTGAATAATTTTTTACTCAAATACTATCAACTTTACAGAAAAACTGCAAGACACAAAAATTATTGATTTTCTTCTCATAAAGTACTGAGAATTTTTTATCAACTTTTTAATACTGCATTTTCTTATTTTTATCAACATGAGGAAATACGGTATTAAAAAATTCTGAAAAAATTCTCAGTACTTTATGAGAAGAAAATAAATAATTTTTGTCTCTTGCAGTTTTTCTGTAAAGT
>NW_017300020.1:63164-67970 GCF_001594075.2 Trachymyrmex cornetzi | reverse complement strand
CAGCCTATATAGAGAAATAGATGAACGGTATAAGAAGTTAGTTAAAAAGGATAGATAATATATCATTCGTTTTTACCAATAATCAAAAGTTTACAAAAAATCCTTGTTTAAAATATTTATGCGAAGTACGTACGTTCTGACCGGGTGGCACCCAGTTGAACACGGCTCAATTGGACACGAGCCACTCACAGCGCTTGAAACTACAAAGCACCGGTCGCTGTGATTGGTGGTGCCCAATCGAGCCGTGGTCAATCGGGATCACCCCGTGCTGACCCTGTAAAGTGAATAAAAATCAATATGTATTCTAGCCACGCGTAAAATCTGCTTGATCACGTTTGCTGCTCAATATTACTAATTAGTTATCATATAGCACATAAATACTTTATATTTTAAACAATAATTTTTAGTAAACTGCGTGTGGCAAAAGAACATAGAGAAGTACATACGTTAGGCCCTGTATATAGTGGCAGAAATACCACAAACAATAATGATTCGATATAATATATTCATCAGCATTACGGACTCTCCGTTGAAAAAACGTTATCAGACCGCGCCTATCTATCGTGCGAGTGTTCGACTCACTCGCACGCAGTGGTGGCTGGTGCTCCGCGCGCGGCACGGAATCGCGCACGAATTTCTGAGTCCTAGTAATGAATATTTGTTGGAAAGTACGGTCGCAGCATATTTCTTATAGTGCGACGTTCCAGAGATACACGTTCGCTCGCGATCCGGCGAGGCGGATCGGCTCGGCCGTCGAGCGTTGACCGGTAATAGGCGATGGGGGAAAAGGAGGCGGCGCTTCAAAAATCGGCCCAATATGTGTACACCTTGCACACATGCACGTGTTTCCGAGCACTGTTGTATAGCTTACGCATTCCCTTGCGCATCTTATGATGTAAAACTATTATAGACAAGGTGTCCCATTTAAAACAGTACATTAAAATTATTCGAAATACGGAAAAATGTTTCTAACAGAAATTGTATGGTTCGGAGGGGGACATAAGAAGGTCCCATTGATTTGGCTTTGGGTGATGTTGTTAAGGTCAAGTCAAGGTCAAATCGATTTTTTTAAATGGAACATTATATTTTAGATTCCAGAATTCAATAGTTGAGATAGCAAGAGTTTTTCAAAATACTTTAATAAAGTTATTTATCATTACTTTTCCAGTTTTAAGTTCAAAGTTACAGCACCGACGGCAATATAGCATTACGCAAGGTGTCCGATCGACGGCTAAAATCTATTGAATGTAGTTCAGAATCATGTCCTGAATAACATTTGTTAAATATTCAAGAATAAATATTCCACGCGAGCGAAAAACTGGAGATTTTTCCCGTCTACTGGAGAACTGGAGATTGGCCCCGAAAACTGGAGTCTCCAGTCGAAATCTGGAGACTTGGCAACCGTGGTCCGCGCGCGATCCGGCGCGGCGGCTCGGCCGTCGAGCGTTGAACAGTAGTAAGCAGTGGCGGAAAAGTAGGCGGCACTTCAAAAAGGCCCATCGGCTCGAAATAAGCAACTATTTCCGAGCACTGCTATAGAAGATGACGTAATTTTATAAATGCGTGGAATTATTCATAGAATGCTGTAGTGTCGGTAATAGGGTTGCACAGTACTATTCACAATAGCGAATTCGGTCGCTTGCACTACACTAGATCAGTGCATACTAAAAACCGCTTTACGTGAAATTAACAAAGTTAAATGTAAAAGTATATAAATATTCTAAACAATTTTAACATTTGCAACTGACGCGCGACGATAGCGAAATGAGAAAAATCGCCATTCACGCAGAGCTTGAGAAGGACAACACGCGCGACGCGTGTCAATCTGTCACTCTGTTAACAATCGAAACAGCGACGACAGTGAGTCTACGAAGAGAAGTGTGCTCGCAGTGAAGTTGCAGTGCAGTGTGGTGTAGTGTAAGAAAAATAGTTATAAATATTTAAGGGGGTAGTCTGCTTTACAAGGTCAAAAAAATCGATTTTTTTTATTGCTTAAATCGATAGATAAGCTATCCAAGAATAGATTCCCAAAAGGATAAATTCCTATTCAAAGTATTTGTGACGGCCGAGAGCAGGTAGGCGCGGAGCGCCTACCTACAAGCGACGAACGAACTGAAAAATTTTAAACACGATGCTCTATTAATTAACAGCGATATCGAGAAACATATTCGCCCAATTACGAAGGTCTGTCGAATAATGACCTTTTAACGCGATGTCTTGGTGGTCATACTCAAAACCCAAACGAATCATTTAATTCAACGGTGTGGCGTATGGCGCCAAAACATTTACATTCCGGCAAAAAAATTGTCCTGATAGCTGCACATATGGCCGCAGGCATTTTTAATGAGAGATACTTATCCATCCTGATAACAATGCAGCTGCTGGATTTACTCATTGGCCAGCAATGCAAATTATTTGCCGATACTACTGACAAATCGCGGATTGAGCGACAGAACGCGCGGCAGTCACTCAGCAGCAAAGAGGCCAGGACAGCTCGAAGAGCCGAACAAATTCATCTTCATGAATACTACGAGGAAGCTGAAGGCCTCTTATATGGTGCAGGAATCGCTGATTAGCAGATTATTGATGTAAGTAGTCAATAAATCAAACTTTTTCCGACCGCAAACTTTAAAGCGTGTTTTCTCGAGTTTTCATTTTTACGATTTTTCCTAAACTGCGTACACGATAGCAAAAAAAATATTTGACCGATCGACAAAAACCAAAGTGCATTCTCTTCACAACTAAATTCCCTTGAATATGAACTAAAAAAATTATTAAAAAAGTCTTTTTTAATAATTTTTACATCATGTCAAAGTCAAATTTAAACATGTAAAAATGCACAATTTGTGTTCAAACTAGAAATAATTATCATTATGTCTCTTTTTTCGGAATTTTTTTAGTTCATATAGAAGATATACATGTCTAAATTAATAATCCGTTTGATTTTTTCATTTCAGACAAGAATTGCGAGCGGCATCGTGTACGCAGATGGACAACTCCAGAGCCGGAGCGCTCTACACAATAGCCTCTACATCCGCCATTTTCTATTAAATTGCTTCATAAAAATTCACTTTATACCCTTTGAACACATATTAAAATGAGGCATAAACGTTTAAGAAGCTTAATTATTTTTTCCCTTCTAAAAAAATTCCCAAAATATTGCTATTTTTTGGCCTTGTAAAGCAGACTACCCCCTTAATAATGAAAACTCATCAAGGAAGAAACTTCCCGCATCTTTCTACAGACTTTCAAAGAAGAAAGCATATGTAAAGAGGTTCGTACATATGTATAATGCATTTCTAATTGTTTCATTCACATCTAAAATGAAAAATGAGTGAATGTTAAGAAGACTCCACCTCAAATTTTGATGAAAATGCACTCAATCGATGCGTAAAAATCAAGATTTGTCAAGAAAGAAGCGTCGTTCTAATCTATAACAGAGATATCAATTGTTGAGGATCATTCAGGTTAGGAAATCTGTCACAACAGTGGTTCACTGCTTTAAAAACCCAAATTCACTGCTTTAGCAAAGAATTTGTTGTTAATGCAGAGAACTTATGTTTTTAAAGCAGTGAATCTATGTTTTTAAAGCAGTGAACCACTACTATTACATGTTTCCTAACCTGAATAGTCGTCGACTTTAACGATTACGATCTCGGTTCATGGGGCAGAGCAACGCTTTTTTCTTATCAAGTCTTTACTTTTACACGAAAACACATCGATTGAGTGTATTTTTATCAAAATTTGTGTTGGCCAGGATGTTCTTTACATTAACTAAAAATATTTTGTGGACATGATATCTTTATTAAAACGGAAAATTAAAAGGCATTCACCACAAACGAAAGATGTTGGTAGCTAATATTTTATATTTCAAATAAGAATTAAATAAACATTACGGCCTTAAATTAGGCTATCTTCTCTCATCATCTCATCATGATAGACAACCTTATATACAAAAATCTGTAGAGAAGATCAAGGAAAGGTTAAATCTGGAGTTATGTGGGGGAAGTTACATTGAGTAAAGGAAAGTATGATCTTTCTTGTAATCGTTCAGTATCACTCTGTTCAATCCATCAATTTGTTTTTTAATAAATATGTCTTCAGATGTGAATTTTTGAGATCCACATCTGAAATAATGTTCATTAAAAAACTAATTGACGAACTAAACAAACAGGGTGATACTGAACGATTACTACAGGCACACTTTTCTTTACTCAATATAACTTTCCCCACATAACTCCAGATTGAACCTCTCCTTGATCTTCTTTACAGATTTTGTATATGAGGTTGTCTATCATGATGACAGTTAACAGAACATCTTACAAGTACTTTGTTACAACAAGTCATCACATCTTGATGTTATTCTACATAATTTGTTCGAAACACAGAGGTATTATATTTATTATATAACTTGACTTATGAATTATTGTACTTTATTTAAAAACATTCATGCTACAATTTGGAAATTTTGTGTGCAATTTACTATTAATGACGTTTGGATCGGATTGATTGTAATAATAGTCATTCATTCCTCTGGATCATATAACTGGACACTTTTGTCTATCATCACTGTTTATTACGGGAACTCACTTTTAATCATAGATAATAAATTTGTAACAAACGTTTCCTACGTAATTAATAAGTTAAACAGAGTATAACGTTAAAACTCAAATTTACGGCTTTTATGTTATACTAATGCGTTAAATTATATTAAGAATTATTGTGCTACTGAAGATGGCCTAATTTAAGGCCGTAACGTTTATTTAATTATTTGAAATATAAAATATCAGTTACTAATATCTTGCG
>NW_017300020.1:61446-63032 GCF_001594075.2 Trachymyrmex cornetzi | reverse complement strand
TCGAAAACGCCTCCATCTCTCCGTCATCTCGGTACAGCGAGACGGAGCGAAAATAACAAAGGATAGGCGGTAGGACTCCGCCTCAATGCAGTCCGAGTCATAGAATGAAGAAGCCGAGGAAGAACCCATTTCTCAAAATACAATTATAGTAGTTGTTTGTTTATTTTGTTTATTATGTTCGCCAGTGTTATCCAAAAATTACAATAAAATTTAATCAAACGTTTCTACCTTTAATCTGGCGTCAACAGTGATTTTTACAACAATTTGTGATGATCAGATTAAAGGTGGAAACGTTTGATTTTATTGTAATTTTTGGATGTCACTGGCGAGCATAATAAACGAAATAAAAAACAGCTACTATAATTTATTTTGAGAAATTGGTTTTCACTCGGTTTCTTCATTCGATGACTCTCGGACAGATCTGAATTCAGGCGGAGTCCTGCCGCCTATCCTTTGTTATTTTCTCTCCGTCTTGCTCTATCGAGATGACGGAGAGCTGGAAGCGTTTTCGACTCACGAGCAGTGTTGGACAGACCTGATCTACAATACACGAAGAAAGAAGAGTAAGAAATTGACAAATCATAGTCGATTATTCTTCTTAGATTCGACTGTGATTAGTAAATTTCTTACTCTTCTTATTCCGTGTATTATAGATAGTCTGACAAAAATTTGCATAACAATTTCTACATTTGTGTTTCAGAATAACACAAAAAATAAATTTAACTTGTTAGTCATTTTGCATTTCGAGTAGTATTTATTAAGATAAAAGAGTTTATACAATTGACAAATCACAAATTATAATGGAGAATGTATCACATATGTATTAAATATGTATGTACACTGCCCGTCATTGATTCGCGTGTCCCTGTCGCCCTGGTAGTAGCTCTAACTTTGCTATAATTTGATTATAATCGGATCGCTTATTAAAATGAATAACTAAAGTTATTTCAAGTAACAAATTTTAATAAGCGATCTGATTATAATGTAATTATAGAGAAGTTAGAGCTACTGCTAAGACAGCAGGGCGATCAATGACGGGCAGTGTACATATGTACTCACATAGGGTGTCTGGAAATTACCAACAAATGTTTCGTGTGTGGGTAGAACAGACTATACTGAATCGAAAAGTCCTGTACCATTTTGCGGTGTCAGCAATAGTTAACGAGATATTAACGTTTAAAGATAGCCGAATACGCGCGTCCACCCGACCTACTATTGCCGAAGGTACGGCCCACCGAGCGCACGGCGCGTGGGCCGCGAGGAACGGGAACGGCCTAGCAGGTGCACCGTGCCGTTCGAGTTTAGCGGCTCGCGGCGGTGAGCGGGGCGCTTGCCCCGCTGCCCGCTCCCCGCGTGCCAAGCTATCGATGACGGCGCTTTGGAAATAATATCTCGATTGGGAAATGATCGAAACTTTTTTGAAAATTCAATTTAGTTCGCTTCTAAAGCGTGCGCGTGTACAGACAGAAAAATGCTACATATGTACAAATATGACTTGTTTTAAATAAATAATATGTGTATTTTAAAAGGGTATTTGATAATTCTACCGACAACGTTCGTGAATAAGAAAGAGCGCACTAAACTGA
>NW_017300020.1:60948-61376 GCF_001594075.2 Trachymyrmex cornetzi | reverse complement strand
TTACTAAAATATTAGTTTTCAAGAATTTTTTACTCAAGTACTATCAACTTTACAGAAAAACAGCAAGAGACAAAAATTGTTAATTTTTTTCTCATAAAGTTCTAGAAATCTTTTCAGAATTTTTTATCGATTTTTTAATATTGCATTTTCTTATTAACAACTATTTTTACCAAAATGAGAAAATACGGTACTAAAAAATTCTGAAAAAATTCTTAGAGCTTTATGAAAAAAAAAGACAATATTTGTCTCTTGCTGTTTTTCTGTAAAGTTGATAGTACTTGAGTAAAAAATTCTTGAAAATCAATATTTTAGTAATTAATATATCTTATAACTATTGCGAAAATTACAAAATGGTAAAGCACTCAATTCGACTCAGTTTAGTGCGTTCTTTCTTATTCACGAACGTTGTCGGTATAATTATCAAAGAC
>NW_017300020.1:59125-60579 GCF_001594075.2 Trachymyrmex cornetzi | reverse complement strand
GCTGCCTCGCTCGCTCTCGCGGCCGACTCGATGCCGGTAGGTGGGGGTAAAAGTGGTGGGGCTGCATTCCGTGTTGCCAAATGTGCATCACTGCTGCTAGGCCGTCCCTGCTCCTTGCGGCCCGCGCGCCGTGCGCTCGGTGGGCCGTACCTTCAATAGTAGGTCGGGCGGACGCGCGTATTCTGCTATCTTTAAACTTTAATATCTCGTTAACTATTGCTGACACCGCAAAATGGTACAGGACTTTTCGACTCGGTATAGTATGTTCTACCCACACACGAAACATTTGTCGGTAATTTCCAGACACTCTGTATAGTAGTCGAAAATTATATTTTACGATTGCAAGAGCTTAATGGTAGGTTTTGTAAAAATGAACTTTTTTTAATAAAAAGTTACAATTGTTTTTAAAGATAAGAACGCAGTCTTGCTTGTCTCTATATTGAACACGAAATTAATTGTATACAATATTTAACCATGTAGTAGTTAATAGTATTTCAATAGTGCCAGAAGCGTCTATTTTGACGGTACTGGTTTGTATTATTATATGCATGTTATTGTTTGTTATAAATGTCAGAAGCGTCTATTTCAACAGTACTGATAGAATAAATATCAGAGACGTCTAATCAGACGATACCGATAAAAATATCAAAAGCGTTTGTCTTGACTGGAATGGCAAAATAAACGCCAGAAGCGTGTATTTGAACGTTACTGGTTTGTATTCAAAAACTTTGATCGTAATGCAAGCTCTACGAATATGGAGAGTGATGCTATTGTCGAAGGGGTTAAAAATAGCATTGAAGTGCATGAATTGATCTATAGAACGATCATCGCCGATGGTGATAGCAACGTATTTAAGTCCATGATTGATACTAGACCGTATCAGGAGCAAATGACAATAGTGAGCAAAATAGAATGTACAAATCATTAGCTTCGTAATTTATGCAAAAAATTGAAAGTCATCTCAGTAACGACTGAGCCAAAGATGCATAGAAACCATTTTTATATAAAATATCGAAATGTTGTGAAGAACATAAAAAGATTCGGAAAGCCGTTTTAGAGGCAGTTGTTCCTCTAATTTTTATTTTTAGTGCCGCCAGTCGTACACTTAGGTTAAATACTGTAACTTTCAAGTCTCACATTTCAATAAGAACTTAATAAAAAAAAAAAAATAGTTTTGAAAAGCTATACCAGCTGCTAAATTGTAGAATAAAAATAGCATGTATCATTAAAAAAAAATAAAGGTGACCTTGATCTGATCTTAGAGACGCTATCCAAGGTCAAACTAAATATCAGTAAATAGCTCCTTTAAAACCTTACAACTTTGGTCTGAAATGTTTCATCTAAAAACATTATTTAAGGCCCATAGCATAAGGATGACCGTAACTGAGTCGTAGAACGTGAATCATAGTCATAGGTCATAGTCAACGCACTATATTTTGGCGTACTATGTACTA
>NW_017300020.1:58227-58986 GCF_001594075.2 Trachymyrmex cornetzi | reverse complement strand
TGACGTTACTTTCGCCTTCGTAAAAAAAATGGAAAAACAGGAATATCGCATCTTGATCAAACATTGTTTTTTGATGGGAAAAACTTCTGAACAATCATTGCAATGGTTGCAGAAATGTTATCCCACATCTGCTCCTTCGAAAACAACAGTTTATCGTTGGTTTAAAGTGAATTTAAAATGGGTCGTACAAGCACCGAAGACGCACCTCGCTCTGGAAGGCCAAAAAAGGCCACGAATGCGGAAATCGTAAAGCAAATGCATCGAATCGCTTTGAGTGATCGTAAAGTGAAGTTGCGCGAGTTAGCTGAGTGGCATCTCAAAAGAACGGGCGGGATACATTTTGCACGATCTTTTGGAGATGAAAAAGCTATCGGCGCGATGGGTGTCGCGTTTGCTGACCGTTGACCAAAAATAGCAGCGCGTTGATGATTCAACAGTTTGGCGTTGTTGCAGCGTAATCGAGCGGACTTTTTTCGACGTTTTGTCACGATGGATGAAACGTGGGTCCATTACCATACGCCTGAGTTCAATAGGCAGTCTGCAGAGTGGCTGGAAAGCCATGAAAGCCGACCAAAGCGACCAAAAGACCAACGCTCGGCCGGGAAGGTTATGGCCTCCGTTTTTTGGGATGCGCATGACATAATCTTCATCGATTACCTGCAGAAGGGAAGAACAGTTACGGGAGAGTATCATGCAACGTTATTGGACAAACTGAACGACGAAATAAAGAAAAAACGGCTCCATATGGCGAAGAAAAAA
>NW_017300020.1:51426-58080 GCF_001594075.2 Trachymyrmex cornetzi | reverse complement strand
TGGCTCCAGGGAAAGAGATTCAGATCGAATGAGGAAGTCATCGCGGAAACCGAGGCGTATTTCGAAGGCTTGGACGTTTCGTACTACAGAAAGGGCAAATAAATGTTGGAAAATCGCTATACCAAGTGTACCAGGTATGTAAATACGAAACCGGAATTCTTTAATAGAAAATACACTTTTATTGCATGAAAATGATAAAAAATATTTTATTCGAAGAATTGCCCATCGCTAGCTATATATTTTTTCCACCTGTTTGACAATTTGTGGATGCCACGCCAAAAAAATTGTTGCTCTTTTGAGCCAAACCAGTCATCTAGCCATTTTCGTACATCTTCGTAAGAAGTGAAGCGCTGCTGAGCAAGTGCGTGTCCCATCGATGCAAATAAGTAGTAATCGGACGGAGCCAAGTCTGGTGAGTAAGCCGCATGCGAAAGTATTTCCCAACCAAACGCCTCAATCGTTTCCTTGACCAGTTTTGCTGTGTGTGATGGTGCATTATCATGAAGCAAAATCACTTTGTGTTGCCTTTTTTGATATTCCGGTAGTTTTTCACGCAAAGCTTGATTCAAATTGGTCATTTGTTGTCGGTAGTGTTCAGTATTAACGATTTCGCCAGGTTTTAGCAACTCATAATAGATCACACCTTTCTGGTCCCACCAAACACAGAGCATTGTCTTCTGTCCATAGCGATTTGGCCTTGCAGTCGATGTCGATGGTTCGCCTGGAGTTACCCACGATCTTTTACGCTTAGGTTTCTCAAAATATATCCACTTTTCATCGCCAGTCACAATTCGATGGAGAAATGACTTTCTTTTCTACCTGGCGAGCAGCTTTTCGCAAGTGGTTTTTCGGTTTTCCTGTTGTCTTTCATTCAGTTCACGTGGAACCGATTTTCCCATCTTCTGGATCTTTCCCATGGATTTCAAACGTATGGAGACGGCTTCTCGTGTCACATTCAATTGATCCGCGAGTTGTTGTTGAGTTTGAGCGTCATCCTCATCCAACAATGCTTGCAATTCGCTGTCTTCAAACTTTTTCGGTGGTTTTCCACGTTCTTCGTTTCTCACGTCAAAATCACCACTTTTGAATTTTTTAAACCACTCAAAGCACTGTCATTTAGCAAGAGCATGCTCACCGTAAGCTTCGACAAGCATTCGATGCGAATCTGCACCAGTTTTCTTCAAATGGTAACAGAAAATCAATGCTGTCCGCAAATCGTAGTTTCCAGGCACAAAATTCGACATGTTCAACGCTTTACAAACTATACTGTTGTATGAAACTTGTATTGTTGTGAGTTGAAAATCTTTGTCAGATGTCAGAACAAGGAAATGGCGTCAATGACGCGGTCTGACGGCAACTACATTGACAGCTATTGGTAAATTCCGGTTTCATATTTACATACCTGGTATCGCCTTCGAAGGCAACTACGTTGAGGAATAAATATGACTTTGCCCAAAAAACGCTTGTTTTCATTAAAAATCCGGGACTTTTCAGCCCATGTAGTATGTATGCCGATACAAGTACAATTCACATTTCTTTACGATTAGTTATAGCCATCTTTATGTTCAGCCCATAAATCCGGGGTTTTTTGGATACCCTATATAATACATATGTTATACATATATATGTGGTATATACACGGTGGGCCATTTTAATTTTCCCACCTGAATTTCTCGGAATCTAAGCCAGATAGAGAAAAATGGTCCAGACAAAAGTAGAAGGGGACAGAGGGGGTCACCTAATGGTACCAAGGACCTTGAACTCGATTTTCAAAGTTATTTCAAGATCAAAGTGATTTTTTTAAATGGGAACACCTATTTTTGATCCCGGATTTGAAAAGAGCGGGAAATTTTGCGTTCAAAATGATATGTTTATCAAGGTCATGGCAAGGTCGAACGGAGATCAAATTTGCGAATTTAAACTCCCCACTTACATTTTCCGGAACCTAAGCCAAATACGTAAAATTGGTTCAGACAAATGTTAAAGGGCCGAGGGGGTCACCTATCTGTACTCTGATCTTGACCTTGAACTCGATTTTCAAGGTTATTTCAAGGTCATAGTTATTTTTCGAAATGGGAATCACTACTTTCGAGGGTTTCTTTAACTGTATTAACTTTACCTTTAGCGCTACCCAGAAACAACGACGTGGACGTAGTAAGTACTGTTTCCTTTGGGGTGCTGAATTAAAGTGAGTCACCTCGCCTCTCACTATTCGGGGTGCTGGATTAAAGTAAGTCACCTCGCCTCTCACTATTCGGGGTTCTGGATTAAAGTGAGTCCCCTCGCCTCTCACTATTTTAAAAATGATTAATTTAACTTCGAAGCAAATGTTCGAAGTTGCCTCCATTTGCTTGAAGGCATAAAATCAAACGCCTTTGGAAATGACGTACGGTGTTAAGCAAAGTTTGCCTTAGAATTGCAGCGCATGCTCGACAAATGCGATCTTCAAAGTTTACTCTTGTTGTGAGCTGTTGTTCGAAAACAACATTTTTCAAATAGCCCCATAAAAAAAATCTGGGGATGTGAGATCGGGTGAACAAGCAGGCTAATTAACCGGACCGCCTCGTCCAATTCATCTCCCAGTAATTTTCATTCAAGAAAGCCTGTACGATTCGTGCAAAATGTGGTGGTGCACCATCCTGCTGGAACCATATTCTTCGTCGCGTTTCTAAATCGACATTTTCCATCAATTCAGGTAACTGATCTCTGATTAAATGTAAATAGGTATGCCTATTAACATTTTCCTAAAAAAAAATAAGGACCAATTAAATATCCGTTGACGATGCCACACCATACCATGAGGCTCCAACGTCTTTGATGATTCACAATTCTGTGCCAATGAGGATTCTCATCCGACCAATAATGACAATTCTGCCTATTGAGTTCTCTGTCACTTTGAAATTTAGCTTTATCAGAAAAAAGCCCATTGGCAAAACACAATTCGCTGTTGAAAATGATGAAACTGTAACTCTTGACCTAAAGTTAAATGATAAGCATGATATTTATGGACTTTAAGAATTCTCAAAAAGGTTCTTCTAGGTATACCTATTTCTCTTTCAACTCGGCGACTGCTGATATGAGGATCAAGGTGAACGATTGCAAGAACAGTCAGAACACGAGCATCATTTTCGTCGTATTCGTGGCGCCTGCGATGGCGAACCATATGTCCACCACGAGCTCTTTCAGTTAATGTACTTATTGTCTTATGATCTAAGTGTCGTCTATCTGGAAAGCGTTCAGCATAAAGTCTTGTTGCAGCACGATAATTATTATGACTTTTGCTTAAAACCATTATCATAACAATGTCATTGGGCTGATAGTCAGCCATTTTTAGAGCTGTTAGTCGTCTTTAAAAAATATAAATATAAAAAATATAAATATAAATAACAAAAACAAACAGATAATCAAAACCTTAAAGTGTGATGAAAAAGAAAAAAAATTGAAAAATAACTGAAATTGTATTATTAATTTACTTTTTTTGTTAAAAATATTTTGTTCGTCACCTTTATGAAATTTAGATTACGAAATGATAATCAAAATCTTAAAGACTTATAAAAAAGAGAAAAATGGAAAAATGACTTAAACTGTATTATTAATTTACTTTTTTTGATTTTCCAAAATCTAAATCCATAAAAAAATCAAATTGATCTAAAAATTGAATTAAATATTTATGAGACTGTTTTAGAGCTGTTCTTCACCTTAACAAAATGTAGATAATGCAATGTTAATCGAAATCTTACAAACTTATAAAAAAAGAGAAGAATCTAAGAATTATTGAACCGTACTTTATAACTATAAAAAATCAAATTGATGTAACAACTAAACAAAGTATGTATTTATGAGACAGATATTCAAAATATTCATGAGACATGTACGTACTAAGGATTTTTAATATTCATTGTTTTTTTTCGCAATCATTATGGAGTCGCCGTCTTTACTTGGATATGGGTTATGGGTTGGGTTATGGTTATTGGTCCGATTATCGTTATGGCCTCGTTTTGGATTATGGGTTGTGTTGGGTTATGGTTTAAGTTATTGGTTAGTACGATACTTACGCATGCGCAGTAATAAAGTACGATACTTATACATGCGCAGTAGTGAAGTACGATACTTAGGTTCCGGTATATTCAATTGGAAAATCAAAATTCGCAAACTTGATCTTCATTCGACCTTGCCATGACCTTGATAAACATATCATTTTAAACGTAAAATTTCCCGCTTTTTTCAAATCCGGGGTCAAAAATAGGTGTTCCCATTTAAAAAAATCACTTTGATCTTGAAATATCCTTGAAAATTGAGTTCAAGGTCAAGGTCCTTGATTCCATTAGGTGACCCCCTCTGTCCCCTTCTATTTTTGTCTGGACCATTTTTCTCTATCTGGCTTAGATTCCGAGAAATTCAGATGGGGAGATTAAAATGGCCCACCGTGTATATATATATATATATATATAACATACATTACATGGTCAATAACCATATGTATAATTTTCGCTGTACGTCCATGAAATGTATATAAGTATATCATATTCAAAGTGTTTTAGTAAATGTATACACTTATTGATCAATGCATACATTGACTAACAGCAAGTTACAATAAGTATATTTTTACTAAGTGAACACTCTGACTGTGACACAAATACATCTTCGGAATCAAACATGTGTTTGAAATACATGTATACACGTGTAATGTTATAGCACTTTTTCCTTTATTCCCAATGCCATTTTAATTTAGGATGTAACGTGTATTGTTAACTCATAGATACATCACACATACATATGTATCTATTCCATCTCGTTTTTTACGTCTAATGAGCCTTCTACAATAAGCCATTAGTCATATATCAGAATTCAGATGCTAAAAATTGACAACTATAATTGGTCAATTTTTAGTTTCTGACTTCTGCTTCATGACTAATGGCTTATTGTAGAAGGCCCCTAATAAAAAGAGATAGAAGTTACTCATATTTATATATTCACATATAACATAGGTATATTAGTGAATATTAGAATTATATTTTATGTGCAATATGATGTACACGCATTACAAAATATAAAATATATTTCTAATTCATATCCACATATGTGTAACTACTTCATCTCTTTTTGTTACGTGTAACGAAAAATGATACAAGTTTTCATGCACAGATATTCACGCAGATATATTAACATAAAATATTATAATTTTATTAGTATTATAATGTGTGTATGTATGTATATATGTATAGATATACTTCTATATATATAAATAATAAATGTAAGTATATACATACATATACAGACACACATTATAATATAGAGACATGTGAGTGATTAGAATTATGTTTTATGTGCTTTATTATGTACACACATTACAAAACATAAAATGTATTTCTAATTCATATTCACTATGTCTGTTTAGATGTATTGGAATTTTATGTGCATTTTATATTTTCAATACATCTAAACAGACATAGTGGATATGAATTAGAAATACATTTTATGTTTTGTAATGTGTGTACATAATACAATAATACACATAAAATATCATTCTAATATTCACTCACATGTCTCTGTATTATAATGAGTGTCTGTATGTACGTATGTATATATACTTATATTTATTATTTATATATATAGAAGTATATACATACATACACACATACATACATACATACATACAGACACACATCATAATACTCAGAAAATTCTAATATTTCGTGTAAATATATCTGCGTGAATATCTGAGCATGAGAAATTTGTATCTCTATTTGTTATATTCAGTTTAATTCTAACATATAACTGTATAAGAAGTCATATTAGTGAATATGTACAATTACATTTTATGTGTATTATAATGTATAAATGCATACACAAAAAGTATTATTCTAGAATTGCATATGTATCACTTATGCATCTTATGCATCTTATGCAATAATAGAATAATATTTTGTGTACACTGAACTATTTGCACACATTATTATATAAAATGTAACTATACTTCATATTTACTAATGTCTGTTTATGTAATAATAAAATTAAACTGTATACATACACATTATACGATACACAAATATAATATTACTGATGTATTCATATGTACAACATTAGAATAATGCATCTTTATCGTAATTATGTGAATATACGTACATTAGACATAGACATTACACATGCTGAAATATTCATGCAGATATTCTGTATATCTATTTATACATAATATTAGAATTTTATGTGTATCGTATAATGTGTGTGTACGTATACATACACAGTTTAATTTTATTATTACATAAACAGACATTAGTAAATATGAAGTACAGTTACATTTTGTATAATAATGTGTGCACATATACACACATAGATAAGTGTACACAAAATATTATTCTATTATTGCATATAAATGCATAAGTGATACATATGCAATTCTAGAATAATACTTTTTGTGTATGTATTTATACATTATAATACACATAAAATGTAATTGTACATATTCACTAATATATCTTCTTGTACAGTTATATACAGTTATATATTAGAATTAAACTGAATATAACAAATATAGATACAAATTTCTCATGCTCCGATATTCACGCAGATATATTTACACGAAATATTAGAATTTTCTGAGTATTATAATGTGTGTCTGTATGTATGTATGTATGTATGTATGTATATACTTCT
>NW_017300020.1:41597-51226 GCF_001594075.2 Trachymyrmex cornetzi | reverse complement strand
CAAATTAGAATCAAATCCATGTCGCAACATCTCCTTGTCTTTAGATATCCAATAGTATCTTATAAATTAAAAGCAATAAATCCAATAAAACGTGAATGTACAGTGGTCACTACTTAATATAATTTACATGTCAAACAATGTGTCAAATAAAATATTTTGCATTTGTGTGTGCAACCACTCGAGATCGTGTCAAGTACTATACTTAAGAGTATAGTATACTATACTTAAGAGTATAGTACTTGACACGATCTCGAGTGGTTGCACACACAAATGCAAAATATTTTATTTGACACACTGTTTGACATGTAAATTATATTAAGTAGTGACTGTACATTCACGTTTTATTGGATTTATTGCTTTCAATTTATAAGATACTATTGGATATCTAAAGACAAGGAGATGTTGCGACATGGATTTGATTCTAATTTGCATGGTTACACTTCTATATTAATAGCGGCCTTGAATCCTGAGATTTTTATACTAGTCAGCGATGTTGTTATAACTAATGTATGCACCTTTAATTGTCAATTAGTTTTAAAAAAAGCGTTTAATAGGTTATATCTAGTATGTTATAGTTACGATCTTATAATTATGTTGCTTATTGTTTTTTATTAATCCGTGTATTTTGTGAACGATTGTTATACATTGAAAATGACTCAAACGCAGTCGAAACGTATGTACGATTTTTAATTATGATTATTATATTTGAATTTCTTATTATACATATATATTTACTGGTTCGATGCCCTTCTATTACTAATATTGTTTTATACTTATTGAACCTTTGAATTCTTTATTTTAAACTGAATACTTAATTAATGTGTATACATGCACACACATTAGGTGCATCCAGAAGCATGATCGCTCACTGAGCGCTCAGTGAGCTCTTGCATCTGACTGACATATTAGATCTAAAACTATAGACTAATGCACCCATTGTAATACATATAAAGTTCAAATATTGGCTGCGTATAAACAGACATGGAGAATATCTGCACGAATACCTATGTATGTGTAAATAATTTTTATCTGTAATGTGTATATAGTCACACATTATAATATGTACGTACATACATACAATATCCTAATATTGTATATATAAGTACACATGTATCAGTAAGAACTGTCTATTTCTGGCAAATTTCTGTCGCTTTTTATTAGATATAGCAAAAAATGACGGAGTAGTTACATGTATGTATGTAATACATCTATGTATTGATTATATGTATATGTTATTATCCTGTTACATACTGACCTATATATAAAATGGCATTGAATTTAGAAAAAAGTGCTACTACGGCCTTGTATTGACATACACTATCGATACTAAAAATTTGAATTTATGTATATTATAGATTTACGATATTTTTAGTGTATATTGTATATTACACACATATCAGAGTAATATCTAAATTTTATTATAACTTTTATTTCTTTTTATTAGAAATAACAAGAACAGATGTAGCAGCTATAAATACACGTGCTATGTATACATGTATCTATTAACATATTGTTGTTGCTTTTCAGAAAGCGACACAGTGTGACAGTAATCATGTCATCTTCGTACATTAGCAAACAACTAGGATATCACTGTATTAGGACGATATTTCATTCATGCGTTTTTGTTGTACGACAAGCTTTTTCTGCGTGTTGATTGGCTATAGGATAGAGAGATCCGAAGACCTCTGTCTTGCACACATTTGTCGTACGACAAAAACGCACAAATGAAATATCGGACTTACACTGTGTCATCTGTCTCTTGCTTGAAAGCACCTTATGTATTGACAGATATTCTAACCTAAAAAGGCATTGGACATAAGAACAAGTGCTATTACAACCATGTTTCGATGAAATACTGTCAGTATTTAAAAAATCTATACTTCTCATTACATATATTATAGATTTTTAGTACTGGGTGTATATCTATTATAACGAGATATTATTCAAGTTTGTCGTGTCAAATACTCGAACAGACTCGTTAGAGTGAGTAGGAGCTATGTGGTAGTATGCGATAGCATGTGATATGAGGAAATGCGTTTGGCTTCAAGGCTAACGCACTGTAGGGTGCTCAGAGAGCGTAAGTTTCAGAAAATCTATATTATCGACCTTGATTAACTTCGACCGTCACTCCAGCATCCCCTTAAAAGGAGAGCAACCGCAGCGAGCCTTCGCCTTCTATAATAACAGCTTCCATTTTTCCTACAAATTTAATCTTACTTTTTTATGGTTTATTAATATTACTACGTAAAACATACATTAAATATTATCTTTTTTTAAAATAATATCTTCTGTGTATATCCTAACCTAAATTCTTTACCTACCTAGCAGCAAATCTCGTAAGAAAAATAGGACCGGAATTATAACTGAAAACTAGCATGCTAGCACGCATGGCAGCACGCAGTACGCCATGTTTCTAGCAGCGTAGACAGTGCAGTAGTTGCTAGCATAATGCCTCGCATGCGATCTAGAAGGAAAATAAGCATCGTTTGTTGCCGGCTTTAGCTTATAATAGTATTAGTTGGGGGATTCTGTTCTACTTGTAGTAGTATTAGTTGGGGGCTAGCCGGCTAGAGGGAGCGCGGTGGGTACTTGATGGCGCGGGGAAGGAGGGGGAAGGCGCTGGAAGATCCCGGCGCTATCGGTGTTTATGTAAACACCCCGAAAATGCGTTGCCGGTCGCCTCCGCCGCCGACCCCGCGCCCACCCCAAAATGCGTTACCGCCGCCGCGGACCCCACGGCCACCACAAAATGCATCGGTAACAAAAACTTGCATATACACTTACTGCGTATACTTACCATCTCTCTTCCTCTTATGTTTCGTCATCTTTCCCGCCGCGTTGTCGCTCCCGTTGTATCTTCTTCTCGCATGCAAAAATATTTTATCATACGTTTTTTATTTAATGATTTAAATATAGAGAACGCTTAATACGGTTGTGACCGTTCGTCGCAGTACCGTCGAGCGCGAAGATGCTGGAGGCGCGCGTAATATGATAGCGCTGCGATAATAAGAAAGAAACAAATAATATCCACTCAGATATATAGTTTAAATATGGGTTTATTTTTATATATATAACGTAATTTTACAATATATAGGTCTTACAATATTTATAAACAGGAACTTTAATTTAATTTATTATTTAGTTAATTTTAAACAGAATTTTAAGCACCTTCTTCCGATTAGCAATAAAATGTACATTTACTTTTTACACTGTTTACAATATTATCTAAAGCATAAACTATTAACTCACACACTATATTTGATTTTTTATTATAAATTTTGCAAAAAATCTACAACATCGATGACACAATTTTCACCTAAAAGTGTTACGAAATATTTAAATTTTTCATTGATGGTATGCGTATATTGGCATAGTTCAAAGTATACATTCTCGACGCAATGTTCGAGTTTAAACATGAAGAGCACGGTTGACGGCTTCATATACAGATATGTATCGCGCAGTGTTAATTTGACTACATTCGCATCCGCCTACGGCCGTCCTGCCAGTGATAGAAGGCAACGACCGGGAAACAAACGTCACCTGCGGATTGGGGCACGCCGCCGCCGATCGGCCCTCTACCGTCATCACCGCGGACGCCGCCAGCTCTCAGGACGCGGATCACCGTCGCCGCCCCGGCCCACGACGTAAACAGCAACGTCGTCGGCCCTCCACTGAAGTGGACGCGCTGCACGCCTCGCATTAGTTATCGCGAGCGCGTGTCCGGTTGAAGCCGGACCAATCGGCCCTTTTCAGGGCCATCACAAAGCTACACAATCAGCCCTTTTCAGGGCTATCTACTTGTAAATACAACGGTATAAATATAGCTGTATATAGATACATCCGAAACTCATCACTCCAACCTTGCCTCTGCGCACCGCTTCCCGAGCCAAGTCCTAGCTTACGGTAGGCAATAGAGGCCGACAGGAACGGCCAGCTGCCTCCGTGTCCAAACACGCACATCTACGCAACCACATATAACGGGCAGTCAAGCCCCCAATAACTGGTGATCACAGACATTCAAGGACCAAAAAGTGGCTACATCGGAAGCAAACAAATCGGTCATGATCGAAGAAAATCCACACGCAAACCAGGTCAGCATACGGATCCCGCCATTCTGGCCAGAAGAGCCGGAACTATGGTTTGCACAGATAGAAGGACAGTTCGAATTATGCAGGATAACGAGTGACCATGAGAGATATATCCATGCTCTCTCAAAAATAGAGCCAAGACAGGCGAAAGAAGTCAAGGATATAATTATCAATCCACCTAGCAGCAAAAAGTAAGAAGCCCTAAAAAAGGCACTCATACAAAGGCTAACAGACTCACAGGAGTACAAGATACGGCAGTTACTAGAGACTGAATAGATGGGAGATAGGAAACCATCACAGTTTCTACGGCACCTGGCAACCTTGGCAGGTACGGCAGTATCTGAGAAGCTGTTACGCACTTTATGGCTAGGACGCCTACCAGCACAGACACAGGCCATATTAGCAACCCAGGCCATATTAGGGACGATGACGATCTTAACAGTGTGGCAGAACAAGCCGACAGGAGATCAGAAACAAGGCTGTAGTACTAGCTACAACAGGGCCGCACACACCAGTAAGCCAGAAAGAGGATGCAGTAGAGGAACTCCAGAAGCAAATAGCAGCCTTGATAACACAAGTGGAAAGAATGGCCAGAGGTTGGGGGAGATACAGATCAAGAAGCAGGTCACGGAGCAATTTCAGAGGTAGGAGGCAGCACAGGATATGCTACTACCACAGACGTTTTGGAGAAGAAGCTCACAAATGCGAACAACCTTACAAGTTCGTGGCCAAAAGCAAGGAAACGGAAAACATAAAGGGCTCTCAATGATGGCAGCCGTTGACAACAGCCCGCGATTATGCCGCCTACAGGTTACCGACAAAGTAGCAGGCCAGAAATTCCTGGTAGACACAGGATCTGATGTCAGCATAGTACCGATATCAAACAAGAGAGGCGAACGGAGACCAACTCCCTATCAATAATATGCCGCAAACGGGACATTGATACCAACGTACGGCACAGTGATACTACAACAAGAGCTCGGACTCCGGCGAGCGTTTCCATGGAGGTTCGTGGTGGCCAACACCACGCAACCAATACTAGGAGTAGACTTCCTAGCACATTACAATCTCTTACCTGACATGCGAAGGAAGAGATTGATAGACATTAAAACAGGCTAACAGGCAAGAGGTACGACCAGTATCACGGCGACACCGTCAGTCAAAACGGTAACCACACAAACAGAATACCACGCCATCCTGGCAAAATACCCAGGAATAACAAAGATCACCGGACAGCAACGCGAGGTAAAACACGAGACAAAACACTTTATAAAAACAACACCGGGCCCACCGGAAGCGTGCAGATCTCGAAGACTAACACCGGATAAGTTAAAAGCGGCCAGAACAGAATTCGAGCTAATGCTGCGAGAAGGGACCATACAGCCATCAAAAAGCCCATGGTCATCGCTATAACACATGATACCAAAGAAAGACCAAGCATGGCGACCATGCGGCGATTATAGGAGGCTAAACGCAAGGACGGTACCTGATAGATATCCAATCCAACACCTGGAGGATTTCGCGCAAACACTACATGGAAAGAAATCTTTTCCACGATGGATTTAATCAGGGCCTATAATCAGATCCCTATACATCCGCAAGACATACTGAAGACGGCAATCACAACGCCATTCGACATGTTCGAATTCAAATATATGTCATTCGGACTTCGGAATGCAGCACAAACGTTCCAGAGATTCATTAACGGAGTATTACAAGACCTGGAATACTGTTATGTATATATAAATGACATACTAATTAGCATCCAGCACACCGGAAGAACACAAGCAGCATCTACACAAGGTGTTCACAAGGCTAGATAAATACGGGATCAGGATCAAACCAGCAAGTGTGTCCTGGGAGAAGGACAGATAAAATTCCTAGGATACGAGGTCACGGCCGAAGGAACAAAATTACCTCACCAAAAAGTGGAGGCGATACGAAAGTTTCCAAGGCCAACCACTGTAAAGCAACTGCGACAATTCCTGGGGATGGCAAACTTTTATAGAAGATTCATACCAAGAGCAGCGTAAACACAGGCGATCCTAAACGACGCTCAAGGGCAATAAGCGAAAAGGAAAGACGCCGATAGAATGGATACCCGAACGCGAGGAGGCGTTCATACAGGTTAAAGAAAGCCTAGCACAGACAACGCTGTTAGTACACCCAGACGCAACAGCGGAGTTACGACTAGTAACAGACGCATCAGACACAGCGATAGGGGCGGTACTACAACAGCAAAACAGACAAGACTGGCAACCGCTAGCATTTCTAAGCAAGAAATTAAGCAGCGTACAAAAGAAATACAGCCAATACAATACAGAGCTACTGGCAATATACACGGCAGTGCATCCTAACGGACCACAAGCCGCTGATCTACGCCTTTAACCAGGAGCCATTACATAGTTCACCACGACAGGCACGCCACCCAGAATTCATAAGCCAATTCACAACCGACATACGACACATATCAGGCAGCGACAACGTAGTGGCAGACGCCTTATCCAGAATCGAAGTGATACACAAAGGCATAGACTTCGAGGAGCTGGCACAAGTACAAAAAGGGGACGACGAACTTAAAGCCATACTGGAAGGCACATAAGGGCTTCAGTTGGGAAAAGTACCCGTCCCAGGCTCAAAGGCAGTTATATATTGCAACACCAGCACGCCGATAGCAAGACCGTATCTCACCCAGGCATTGCGACGACAAGCATATCAATCGCTTCACGGGTTAGTTCACCCAGGAATAAAAGCAACAACAAAGCTAATAGCAAGCAGATTTGTCTGGCCAAACATAAACAAGGACTGCAGGCAGTGGACAAGAGCATGCATCCAATGCCAGAGGGCCAAAATAACGAGACACAATATGATGCCAATCAGTGACATAATAGGGCCAACAAAACGATTTAAACACATACACGTGGATCTCGTCGGACCACTGCCAAGCTCGGAAGATAACTGGTACTGCCTGACCATAGTCGACCGCTGGTCAGAGGCAATACCAGTCGCTGACATAACGGCACAGACAGTAGCAAAACATCTGTTTAGCGGTTGGATAACAAAGTTCGGAGAATAACAACAGACCAGGGTCGACAATTCGAGGCGGACCTATTCAAACAACTGAAATAGCTGATAGGATTCACACACTGGAGGACAACAGCATATCATCCTCAGGCAAACGGAATGGTGGAGAGCTTTCATCGACAAATAAAGGCAGCCATTAAAATCCAACAGACAGAGAGATGGACAGAGGTCCTCCCAGTAATATTAATGGGAATTATACCCGAGCCGCAATTAGAGAAGACCTGCATGCAACTTCAGCGGAACTGGTCCTGAGAGAACCAATACGGCTACCAGGACAGTTCCTAAGGCGTCGTCTACAATGCACGGAGTAAGAAGTAAGAGTAAGAAATTGACCAATTGGCCAAATTTGTAACCGTACTCGCGAGCAACGGCACAACTTCGTCGCGTGTTCTCGGTACTCAAAGTACGCAAAAGTATCTTCTCTCCCTCGGTAGCAGAATTTTGCGACAGCCAGGCGGTTTTTCGGCCAGAAGTGTAATTCTTATTCTAAGTTGGGCGCCAGGGACGAGAGAGCGTGCCACTCTTTTCGAAATCTCCTCACTTTTGCCCGTAACGTTTTCGCGACGGCAGGGGGTGGATCACAAGAGGTGTGGGAAATTTGTCGGAGGGCGAGAGAGATAGGCCATAAATTTGTTCGAATGTGAGAAGAATAATCGACTGTGATTGGTCAATTTCTTACTCTTACTTCTTACTCCGTGTATTGTAGACGACGCCTAACAGATAAACCAGGCAGAAAGCAAGAGAATCATGAATACTTGGAAACCTTAAGAAAGGTAATGGAACGATTACGCCCGAAAACACGGAGACACGGACAAAAGCCAACATTTGTCTTCAAGGACTTGGAAAAAACACCAAAGGTATTCCTAAGGCACGACGCGTCAACAGGAGCACTACAGGCGCCATACGACGGGCCATACGAGGTTCTCCAGAGGGACGCAAAAACTTACAAAATAAAAGTAAGAGGAAAGACAATCCGCGTCTCGGTAGATCGTCTCAAGCCAGCATACACACTGGAAGAGGCCACGAAGGAAGAAAGCAATTACCCAGCACCGGCTTCAATCACAACACGATGCGGGAGACAGACAAAACCTTCGGTGAGGTTTACTCACAACTAAGTGGCTCCACCACTATCCAGGGGGTTCTGTGGCGACTAACAAGCGCCACCAGAATGAAGACCCAGCAGACACGCAGCATGCGCGCGGGCATACCACGATAACTTTCTCGCAAGCACCCGCGACACGTGAAACGGGAGTACAGCGGCACAACCCCTAGGGGGCTGGCGCGAATACCGCGCGCTCGCAATTAAGAAATCTCCGGCGGGCAATAAAAGACCCGCGGAAAGGAGGATCGTCGCTGAGGCTCACGGCATCCCGACCAGGACACATGAGCAGCAACCCGGCCAACTGACGAGGCCTATAAGGGTACTAACCAGCAGCCGGAGCAGAGGCGCAGCCAACAAGCAGCAACAGCAGTAGCCCAGCAGCAGTAGCCGAAGAGCCACCGAGATTACCAGCACTGGAGGCACCGACGGGACCAGAGACTGCAGGATTGCCGAGGACGCCGCCACTCCACTTGGCCGACAACCACTGGTACGCCCGGACGCAGTGGGGCCTTGCCTACTGTCACCAGGGCAGTGGAGACTCCACCCGCTCCACATCTCACCGAGGCGTCAGCAGCAGACGCGGCCACTAGGAGCACGGCTCAGCGTCTGGGACAGCAGGCGACGACGACAGCCCTCGCCGAGCCTTATTGCGGTGCCGCCGGAGATCTCGCCGCTATCACCGACGCCGCCTACGACCGTCCTGCCAGTGATACCGCAGAAGGCAACGACCGGGACGCAAACGTCATCTGCGGATTGGAGTACGCCGCCGCCGATCGGCCCTCTGCCGCCATTATCGCGGACGCCGCCAGGGACACTGCCGGCTCTCAGGACGTGGGTCACCGTCGTCGCCCGGCCCACGACGTAAACAACAACGTCGTCGGCCCTCCACTGAAGTAGACGCGCTGCATGCCTTGCATTAGTTATTACGAGCGCGTGCCCGGTTGAAGCCGGACCAATCGTCCCTTTTCAGGGCCACCACAAAGCTACACAATCGGCCCTTTTCAGGGCTATCTACTTGTAAATACAACGGTGTAAATATAGCTGTATATAGATACATCCGAGACTCATCACTCCAACTTTGCCTCTGTGCACTGCTTCCCGAGCCAAACTTCCTAGCGCACGGCAGGCAGTAGAGGCCGACAGCGACGGCCAGCTACCTCCGTGTCACGCGAACACGCACATCTACGCAACCACATATAACGGGCGGCTAAGCCCCCATACTTTCAAGTATCAATTGAATTTAATTTATTAGGAATAACGCAATACATTTTATTGATGTCGTTAACCAATTAAATATGCAAGGTTAACTAACGTATGTATCTGTTACTATTCATAATTTAACTGTTTTATATATA
>NW_017300020.1:40521-41419 GCF_001594075.2 Trachymyrmex cornetzi | reverse complement strand
TGGAGGAAATTACTTTGATTAAGGTATTCATTCATCTTTCCTTCGAAACAAATCAATTTTGGAGACGAAAAACGGCAGGAATTATGTTTAACACCTAATAACATTTAATAATATACATACATGGGGCAAAATTTCTCAAGTGGTCCAATCCAAAAAATCAATGTTGTCGGATAAAGCTCAAAATTGATTGAATTGTTGCTCTACCAAACAGTAATGAATGACATAAATTTCATTTAATTCCGATCGATATTCACTGAAGTAGAGGGGGGTGAAGTTCCGGTGCTCCGGCATAAACCTTCTATCTTTAAGCGCGTACAACTTTTTATATACAGCTTAAAACAAAATTTTACTCAGGACCTTTTTTATTTATATTTAAATTATCTTTCTGGAAGTTACATATAAATTTTGTTAGAATCAAAATTAGACCCTTATTTTTTGAAAATAAAAATATATGTTGCTTTTTCGTAATGAAGGGTATGTTTTATTGCTTTAAAAATAGTCTAGAATGAAAGCTGAGCTTTTTTTCTATAAAACTGGTAAGTTTCAAGATGTCTTTTTTTTTTGTTCTTGAATTATTGCATTTCGAATGACTATAAGTGCACTCGGCCGAACGGCTGAACGCCAGTGATGTTCCGTGTGGGAATTATTCCCGCATGGGAATGTTCATGCGCATGCGTAAGCTGACGTCACAGTCGCGTTCGGCTGCTTTCACGAACGTATCTGACAGTGATACGCGACTGTGACGTCGGCTTACGCATGCGCATGAACATTCCCATACGGGAATAATTCCCACACGGAACATCACTGCTGAACGCTATAAGTCGTGGCAAGGGGTAGCAGCGATTTGGTGGAACGTCGCGCGTCGTGCATAGCATAGCACAAGGTAGCAGCGGCTCGG
>NW_017300020.1:37276-39588 GCF_001594075.2 Trachymyrmex cornetzi | reverse complement strand
GAAATAAAGAAAAATGGACAGCTTAAAGTTGCCACTAAAGTATTAATTTTTATGTTAGTTCATATAAACGGCGGATTTAAAACTCCGGTAGCCCATTATTTGATTAATTCTTTGAATGGCGTAAAAAAATCGATTCTTTTAAAAGATTTATTAATAAAACTAAATGAAAAAAGTATTAATGTAGTTAGTGTAACATTTGACGGTGATAGAGCCCATAAAACAGCATGTAACTTATTAGGCGCTAATTTAAATTATAAAGATAAAGATCATTTTAAGCCATATTTCGAACATCCAGGAAATTAAAAACCTGTTTATATTTTTTATGATCCTTGTCATTGTCTTAAACTTGTTCGAAATTCTTTCGCTACAAAAGGTCCAATTATTTATAATCACAACGAATATATACGCTGGGAATTCATTAAAAAATTAAATAACATACAAGAGCATGAGAAGTTGCATTGTGCTTGCAAAATTCGAAATAGGCACGTATATTTTTACAATGAAAAAATGAAGGTATTCTTGGCTGCTCAAGTTTTAAGCAATAATGTCTCAGCTGCTTTAAGATTCCTTGAATTTGATCTAAAAAATCAGGATTTTGTAAACGCTTTTCCAACAACGACATTTTGCAAACACTTCAATGATATATTTGACTTATTAAATGTTCGAAATAAATTTTGCAAAACACCAGGCCGAATGAGCATAACTAAAGATTCTTTACCAGAATTACAAAAAAAAGTTGAAGAATACGTTCAATATATTGAACAATTAGAAATTAATGAAAAAATTAAAACATCAAACAAAGAAAATTCTGTCAGTAATATAGATGCAAATATTATACGTAAATCAGTTGTTCATAGTGATTCTGTAAGTACAGATTTTGTGGGTTTTATTATTTGTTTGAGAAACATCTACAATCTTGCTAATTATTTAATAGGAAATAACATTATTCAATATATGTTAAGCTATAAACTATCACAGGATCATATCGAAATGTTTTTTTCATCAATAAGAAGAATGAATGGACATAATAATAATCCGACTACAACTCAATATATGTCTGCGTATAAAAAATTATTGCTCAACAATTTGAATATCATCATTTCTTCTTCTGCAAATTGTTCTCCGTTAGATGAAACATTACTGATTTCTGCAGAAAATTTTACAAATATTAATAATGAAAATTCAAACATTATTTCGAAAAATACAGTATCTGATTTTATGAAGAAACAAGACGAAACTCCTTGTAAAGTAAAATTTACTTTCACTCAAATTAATGATGTTCTGCAAAATAACAACTATATTTTTAAAGATAATTATAGCAAAAGTGAAGATTGGTATTCTTCTGAATACGCAGAAGAAATCATTCAACATACAGCTGGTTGTATTATTCATATTTTAAAACGTATTATTGATTATCAAAAATGCTGTGAACTATTAGATGGAGCCAATAGTACTTTCAAATCTAAATTAACAGTTTTAAAAAATCGCGGAGGCTTACATTTTGCATCTGATGATGTGAATTTTATTTGCAAATGTACAGAAAAAATTATACGTCAATCTGAAAATTTATTTGCTAAAAACATTAATATAAACATAATTATTAAAACATTAGAAATTTTGCCTAGTACAATTTTAGATGATAATAAACATTTTCTCGAACAAGAGCCTTTTATGGACCACCGTAATCAATTAATTTTACTCATAATACAAAAATATATAGATATTTTTAGTGGACGGGTACCGCTGAATAATGGTGTATCCACAAATTAAAAATATATTGTGATCTTTATTCAAACTCTCTATATCCACTATGTACAGAGGTACCGTTCGGTACTATGAAGAATGCTTTATGGCGCCTTGCGGCGCGTGTACGTTGGGTGTAAGTGTATTTATATGCACTGGCGACGTCCGTGTCGGATCCCAACGGCTGTTTCCTCAACCTCAGGTTGATGCGTTTTGGTCCTCTTTCGGCCAGGTGTCCTAGGGCTTCTGCGGCGTCCTTATAACTCCTTCAGCTGCGGGCGGTAGCTAGCGGCAACGATGGCCACGTCTGTGTCGCTGGAAGGTCGTCGTCGTCGAAGAATAAAGGAGGCCCGCGCGAGCTCGCTCCGAGGAAGAGATAAAGACTCTGTAATGAGAGTCTGCTTTGTTGTCGTGAAGGCCCGAGGGGCTTACTTCACGGTACAAAAAGTGATCTACTAGATTCAGAGGCCCTATGAGCTCTCTCTGAGATTCCAGATTCGATGATCTTCGGTCCGTGGGTGGCCTCTTATATTGATCGCTGGATCAATCTTAAATGCGGGCTGGCGCTC
>NW_017300020.1:34108-36881 GCF_001594075.2 Trachymyrmex cornetzi | reverse complement strand
TCGTATTCAGGGGCCTTTTGTGACCGGTTGGTGCATTCGGGATTGCACGGCGATGCATTGCATTGGTGTTATGCACTTTTATTAATTTTCCGTGGTTCTACGGATTTTCCCTGCAGCTGCGTCAAGGTTGGTTGTTATCTTTAATTATTAACCTAAATGCGTTATAGACAATGAGCAGCGCAAAAGCGCATGCGCGTATAGACAAAGACAGAGAGGCCCTTATGCAGCGTTCTCTTTCTATCGCTATATCGCGGTCTCTTACGTGCTAGCATACGACTCGCTCCCTCTATTCTTATGTCTCTATGGGCGCATATTATATTGGTTCGCTATATTCCGTGCTCGCGCTCGCTTGGTAAACGGACGGGGCGCTATATTGTAGGCGCACCGGACGTTGCAATAACTGCGAAAAAAATCCATTAATTTCTGTTTTTCAGACTCAGAATCAAGAATATTAGTATCTGCAGAAAAGAAAAGTATCTGCAGGTGTTCATCATAATGAATCAGAAAAATGTATCAGAACCGAAAATATAAACAATTCTAGAGGTACCGAAATAGGAGAGAGATCATCTTATGAAGAAAACACGTCGTCATTTACCACGTCTCCAAAAAGAAAGGAAATTAAAACATATAAAAGAATTCTAAATTTGTCTAATTCTTCAGAATCATCTCCAATTAGTTCACTCAAACAGGGATCCTTGAGTGAATCAGAAGAAACTGAAAAAGAAACTTCATCATTACAATTTCAAGACAATTATTGTTCTTGTTCATTGCAGAGACAGATCTCGATTGACAAATTAGAACGTACACGATATACAGAGACGTTAGATGATATAGGAAGAGAAACAAACAAAATCCACAGAGGGTCTCCTAATAATGAAAGTGAAGTCGACGAAGAAGACGATAAATTAACTGATAATGGTAAATTCTTATTTATGTCCTTAATTAATTCTGGATGAATATTTTTCGCAATAAGTTATTTACAAATTTTTAAGATGCAAAGAGCATTAATATAAATAACAACAATAAATAAAATAACAATAAATAAATTAATATAAATGACAACAATAAATAAAATAACAATTTATATAAAAGATTTGTATTAATAAATAAGTTCGTAAAAAAAATAATAACAAATATTTTTTAAATAAAATTTAAAAAATTAAATAAATTAAAAATACTATTTAGCAGTTAATATATAAATAACAACTTTTATTTTTAAAATATTTATTGTTTAATTAATAGGGACATTAAGAGAACTTATAATAAATAGCCGTAACTATTTAAGCCAAAAAATAGGCCGGCTGAAAGGTCAATTGATTGAAGTAATAAGTAGTAAAATAGCACATTTAAACGCTACATCGATGGCACTTCGAGAAGACTTCATTGATATTGATCTGGACCATGTTGAAGAAACGAATGGTTTCAAGTTACCTTGTGCAATACTAGTCGCTTTAAATGTCTTTGATGCAAAATTAAAAGAAGACACGGAATACAGAAAAAGAATTGTCAGTTTTATTTTTATTATATGATTCTTCATATAAATGTTGTCTTAATAAATTTATTACAAATTATAAATTTTCTTTTACAGTGTTTTAAAATACGAAGCTGTATCAATAAAGATCGTTCAATCGCGCGAAATCTTGGTGAAACAATTCGATAATTCATTACTCAAGATGGACAATCAAATGACCACTTTGAAAAAAGTACCCGGTAAAGAAGTGTTCTTTAAACTCGCATTTTATACTTGCTTTAATGGTAAATATTAATTCTTTACAATTAAAAGAACTAAAGAACGAACTGCGTACTCTGTAAAAGTGAATTAGTGTATTATCACTGACTTCAGTGCTACACTGATAACTGTAATATCAGCCAATATTTATTCTATCTTTCAGTCATAATACACTAATTCATTTTTAGAAGTTATAGTTTCTACAGGTTATGAATCTGCAGAAAATCATAACCTCTAAAAATAAATAATCAGAGTATTATTATTGAAAAACAGTAAATATTCGCTGATTACATCAGTTATAAGTATAGTACTGAAATCAGTAATAAGTAATAATACACTGTGATTCACTTTTACATAGTATATAGAACGTAAACAATTTCTACATATGTACCGATTTTTCAGCAATTTACTCATCAATATTTGGTAATAAAAAAGAATTTTTATCAATGAAGATATTTCAAGCTGCAATTAAAGGTGTTATTAATAATACAGCAGACTGGGCTGGTGAACGCTCAAAGCGTGAAAAGAAAAAAAGAAAAAGAAAATGAGAAATAGACATAAGGACAGAAATATGAATGAAAATTATAAAAGCAATTAAAATTGTAAAGATTTAATTAATATTAATAGAATATATAAAAAAAATGTTATAAATAAATAAATACATGTTATAACATAAATGTTGTAAATGTTATAAATGTTATAATAAATATCTTTATCTCTAGACCGTATATGTAAGCCGCCGGAAGTATGCTGCACGCGTTCCCGACGGTCCCTCCCAACGGCCAGCGCAGGACACCCGGAGGGGTTTTAGTGGGTGCGAGTCCCACATAACCTCAGGATCTCCCTCGGGAACTCAGGGTATGCGTAGGCATTTCCCCTCGGTAACTAAAAAAAAAAAGGAAAAAGATCATATATGTGAGAAACACAAACAATACTAGAAATTTAAAATGCCTACAGTCGAAGGTGGATCTTCGTTGCTTTTTAAATAATTCAATCTTGAATTATGAATACACACTATATATATACAGGGTGGACCATCTGAAG
>NW_017300020.1:29753-32868 GCF_001594075.2 Trachymyrmex cornetzi | reverse complement strand
CCCGTGTAACCCTAAACTTTTCATACGAAACATTTTTCTCTATCCCTACTAGTTTTCGAGATATTTGACTGGATCACTTCAGATGGTCCACCCTCTATATGTACTTGCATATATACTATATTGTAGTCTTTTTCAAACTGCCTCGGTGGTCTAATGGCTTAGGACGCTCGTACGGTTTACAAGAGATCCGGGTTCAAGTCCCGGCCGAGGTAATATTTTTCGCAATAAATTTATTAACAGTTTTAATATATTAACATCTTTATAATATATGATGCTTGATGGTAGCATCAAAATTATTAAATTGATTGTCAATTTAATTCGCGATTACTAGAGTAGTTTTAATTGCGTTTATTTAGTCCGGAAAAATAATTCGGCGCGGAGTTTGAGAAAGACTACAATATGGTATATATGCAAGTACATATATAGTGTATATTAGTAATTCAAGATTGAATTATTTAAAAAGCAACGAAGATCCAGCTTCGACCGTAATAGGCATTTTAAATTTCTAGTTATAATAAATGTTATAAATGTTATAAATGTTATGTTGTAATAAATGTTATAAATGTTATAAATAAGAATAAAGATAAAATATATAGTTTATCCGAAACTCGAATCATTACTACAGTGCAAATCCAAGTGTGTAAAATAAGTGTCTCAATATATGTACATGATTTCGTTTTTCATGTAAAAATAACATTATGCTGCGTACAAGAATGGATTTACACATTTAAACGCGTAATATTTACGTTATTTTTACATGGAAAGCTAAATCATATATATATATAAATTGAGGCACTTTATTTATTACACACATGGATTTGCAATGTAATCGATCAGAATTCTTACATTATTCTGGCCGTATCAGAACCAGATCAGACCCTTATTCTTGCCGTATCAGTACCAGATCAGACCCTTATTCTTGCCGTATCAGTATCAGATCAGACCCTTATTCTTGCCGTATCAGTACCAGATCAGAATCTTATTTTTACCGCATCAGTATCAGATACAACATGATCAGGCCCACATCATGAAAACGCGTTACATCCCTTATCAGGCCCGGTTTGGATAGCCGAATCAGAGCCAAACGTAAAATCCGGCATGCCCAACTCGGCTCTATTTCTACCTGATCAAATTTCTACTCGGGCTGTGGCCAACCCGTATCCCCCACACCTCTGCCGAACATGGGCAGAATACTGACATCGTATGGGCTGTGTTCAAAATGTTAACTGTTGCCAATACGTATCCCTCACAGCTCTGCCGAGCGTGGACAGAATACTGGCATCATACGGACTGTGTTCAAAATGCTAACTGCGGCCAACCCGTATTTCCCAAAACCAGTATCCTCGGCAGAGCTGTGGGAAATACGGTTGGCCACAGTTAGCATGTTGACTGGCCGTCGCTGTCGGCCTTTACTGCCTACCGTGCGCTAGGACTTGGCTCGGGAAGCGGAGCGCAGAGACAAGGTTGGAGTGACGAGTCTCGGATGTATCTATATACAGCTATATTTACACTGTTGTATTTACAAGTTGATAGCCCTGAAAAGGGCTGATTGTGTAGCTTTGTGGTGGCCCTGAAAAGGGCCGATTGGTCTGGTTTCAACCGGGCACGCCCTCGCGATAACTAATGCGAGGCGTGCAGCGCGTACACTTCAATGGAGGGCCGACGACGTTGTTGTTTACGTAGTGGGCCGGGGCGACGACGGTGACCCGCGTCCTGAGAGCCGGCGGTGTCCCTAGCGGCGTCCGCGATAATGGCGGCAGAGGGCCGATTGGTGGCGGCGTGCTCCAATCAGTAGGTGACGTTTGCGTCCCGGTCGTTGTTTTCTGCGGTATCACTGGCAGGACGGCCGTAGGCGGCGTCGGTGGTAGCGGCGAGATCTCCGGCGGCACCGCAATAAGGCTCGGCGAGGGCTGTCGTCGTCGCTTGCTGTCCCAGACGCTGAGCCGTGCTCCTAGTGGCCTCGTTTGCTGCTGGCGCCTCGGTGAGATATGGAGTCTCCACTGCCCTGGTGAGAGCAGGCAAGGCCCCGCTGCGTCCGGGCGCACCGGTGGTCGTCGGCCAGGTGGAGTGGCGGCGTCCTCGGTGATGTTGCAGTCGTTGATCCCGGCGGTGCCTCCGCTGCTGGTGATCTCGGTGGCTCCTCGGCTACTGCTGCTGGGCTACTGCTGTTGCTGCTTGTTGGCTGCGCCTCTGCTCCGGCTGCTGGTTAATACCCTTGTAGGCCTCGTCAGCTGCCTGTGATGGGCTGGGTTGCTACTCATGTGTCCTGGTCGGGATGCCGTGAGCCTCAGCGATGATCCTCCGTTCCGCGGGCCTTTTATTTCCCGCCGGAGATTTCTTAATTGCGAGCGCACGGTATTCGCGCCAGCCCCCTAGGGATTGTGCCGCGATACTCCCGTTTCGCGTGTCGCGGGCGCTCGCGAGAAAGTTATCGCGGTACGCCCGCGCGCATGCTGCGTGTCTATCGGGTCTTTATTCTGGTGCTGCTTGTTAGCCGCCACAAAAGAGATAAAACAAATGCTAAAAATTTTGTGATATGTACCATTTAATGGAAAATACTATAATTATCTAAATAAAAAAAATGATCCAAAACTAGTGCCTGAACCACATCAAGTGCTTTTATCCTAATTCAGCCTCGGATATTTATGAACAATCTGCGTACATGAAACCTAAACCATTTATACACATCTATTGATCTTTCAGATATTTACTCACCAATGGTTGACAATAAAAAAAATTCATTTTATTACGAATATAAATTTTATTTTATTACGTTAACATTTTAGAAAGGCAAATATATGTGTATATATACTGGGTGACCCACTTTAACTTAGACAGCCAAATAACTCGAAACATCACGATTAAATAAAAAAATATTTAAAACAAAAATTGTTGGATATGAAGGGGCTGATTGAATTATTATACATAAGTACTCGATATTCTTATAACCCTTGGTGAATGTGGTAGAAATTACAGACTTACTGCCCGTACTTATGCGGAGCAATTCCCAAATCGCCGCCATCCTACTGCTCAACAAATTATGAACATTGAAAGATCTCGTAATAATCCACTTCATCGCGAAAGGCGAAGGAATAGACTTCATAATAATAATGGT
>NW_017300020.1:26440-29475 GCF_001594075.2 Trachymyrmex cornetzi | reverse complement strand
ATAGGCATAATTGCCACTATTGGTCACCAGAAAATCCACATTGGTATCGTGAGGTGCTTAATCAACATCGTTGGAGTTTACACGTATGGGTAGGCATTTGGAATGGCGAAGTCATTGGACCTCATTTTTTTGAACGTACAATTAATAGTCCAATGTATTTGGAATTCCTCGAAAATGATTTGCCAGGATACCTAGAGAATGTTCCCCTTGCAGTTAGACTAAATTTATGGTATCAATAAGATGGTGCTCCTGCTCATTATGCTCGTATTGTACGGATGTTTTTGAATCAAATTCCCAAATCGGTAAATAGGGCGGGGTGTGTTCTATGGGGTGGCACCCAGTTGGTCACGGCTCAATTGGACACGAGCCACTCACAGCGCTTGAGACTACAAAGCTCCTAAGCACCGGTCGCTGTGATTGGTAGTGTCCAATCGAGACGTGGTCAATCGGGATCACACCATTCTGTGGCCTCCGAGATCACCGGATTTGAACCCCCTTGATCTCTTTTTATGGGGATACGTTAAAGATGCAGTGTATAGTGAAGCTCCAACGACGGATGAAGGAAAGAATAAGAAGAGTTTGTGAAGCGATAACTCCTTTAATGCTTGGAAATGTAC
This sequence comes from Trachymyrmex cornetzi, assembly GCF_001594075.2. Classification (NCBI taxonomy): domain Eukaryota; kingdom Metazoa; phylum Arthropoda; class Insecta; order Hymenoptera; family Formicidae; genus Trachymyrmex; species Trachymyrmex cornetzi. Next base: position 28,858 of record NW_017300020.1, on the reverse strand, counting down.
AACGTAACTTTCGCCGTCGATTATTGTTATGCTTAGAAAATAATGGTGCACACTTTGTGCATCTCCTCCTTGCGGAGAGAGCTGATAACAATGCAATCTTGCCTTAACTGGTTGGGTCACTACTCGACCTTGCCTTCACTGGATGGGTCACCATTCGACCTTGCCTTCACTGGCTGGGTCACCACTCGACCTTGACTTCACTGGTTGGGTCACCACACGACCTTGCCTTCACTGACTGGGTCACATAATGTCCCTAGGGGCTGTAGGACCTTGTAGATGGTGGGAAGGCTTAAGCGCTGAACCAAGGTAGCTGTGGGGCAGGGTTTTGCACTATGTGTCTGGTGGATCATCTCTTCACCGAGGTAAGTAGCCAGTTCGGTGTTAGGCCCCTTGGTTGTCTAGGTAAGTGCGAACCAACAAACAGCCCAACTCACGCTAGGTCGATTTAGAGGAAATTGCTTTTATCCCCAGCATAAAATTTTATTAAAAATCCCCACTTGACCTTGAGATGTTCATGAAAATATGGGTTCATGGAATTGTCAGGGTCATGGTTTGGTCTCCCCTTGACGTCCTACAATTTTTCTCACAAACACTATCCGGGAAAAATCTAGATTTTTTGGCTTTCTGCTTCGATTAGGAATTTGTCTTTGAAATTACCTCTATGGTCAACTTTGACCCATAACATGAAAGTTCATTTGGACGTAAAATTTTGCGCTCTTTCAAAATCCGGGATCAAAAATATGGGTTTCTGTTTGAAAATTGAAAGTAGACCTTCAAATAACCTTGAAAATGAAGGTCAAGGTCATTGTCAAGGTCATAGGTCAATCAGCCCCTTCATATCCAATAATTTTTGTTTTAAACATTTTTTTATTTAATCGCGATGTTTCGAGTTATTTGGCTGTCTAAGTTAAAATGGGTCACCCTGTATAGATGTGTATATATAATAATAATAATAATAATGTAGGTGTGAGAGAGTGTGTGTGTATGTGTCAATTTGGATTTAAGGAGGAGAGGAATATTCGAGGAAAGGGGTCAGATTTTCAGCCGGGATGGTAAAAGGATGTGGGCAATTTTCTAGGTATACAATGGCAGGTTGGGAGCTATTGGGAGGAGCAGTCAAATGTCGAGGAGGTCTTCTAGGGATGTAATGTAATGGAAGGTCTGAGAAGGGAAAGGGATAAGTTGATCTGGGAAGGTCAGGAATTCGGGATCGAAGTCGGAGTGAGGAGCTGGGGGTTGTGGAGCGGGAGTCTCATTAGGTGAGATATGTAGGGGTGGTGGTGGTGAGTATGAGACTTCGAGTGGTGGAGAAAGCAAAGAGAGGAGGGAGGGTATCGCGGTTGTTGGAGTGTTCGGTGTCGGAGGGTGAGAATAGCAGGTTGGGACCGCGGGGCGAAGTTCTTAGGCGGCTCGAGTCCTGCTTCTGATAACGGTTCGGCGCGACCGTACGAAACGTGTCATGCTGCGGCGTGGAGGTGAAGGAGCAGTGGACCCGTTAGAGCGCACTGCAACGTTATTTAAAGGTAAGGGAAAGAAATTAATCCGTTACAGAATAACTGAAAGAATAAGAGAAAACTGAACGGGAGACCGAAGATGAACGCGGGGCTCTAAGTACGGAGAGGAGAAAGAGAAAAAGAAAGAACAATAAAATGAAAGAAAAAGGAAGAGGGTGGTGTTAACTTACTGCTTGATGAGATCGGCGGAGCCTGTTGAGAGAGCTTCAAGAGCTTCGTGGTCGGCGTAGGTAGTCGGGACCTCGGGCGTCAAGTCACTGACTCTAATACCTTGTTTTAACGAATAACAAACTCCGAATAACGGAGTCCGCCCGAGACTCGAACTTGATCAGTTTTTTTTTGTATAAACTGGGTAATTTGGGATAAACCTTTCGACCGACTTTAGAAACTGGTGCTATGAGGCCCTCACCAAAAGAAAAAGATCAAAGACCAAAAAGACGAAAAGACTGGAGCAAAAAGACGTGACAAAAAGAGAAAAGCCAAAAAGACGCTCAGGACCGCGGAACCGCGGTTTATATAGCGGTGTTTCCTAGTTAGTGGGGTTCAAATTTGGGTGGTGGGATGACTTTCGGGATTTTGGGTTGGTCGAGATTATGGGGGAGGAAAGAAGTCGGTTGGTATCAACAAGTGTCGTCTTAGTTTATGACTCTCCTTTTATGGAAAAATGCACGTGCACTGATTAAGACGAGCGCACGTGCACTGTCGGCACGCGCCCGTCAAATACTTTCCCTGGACTTCGCATGTCACATTTATATTTTATGGTCGCGGACATCGTGAGAATCGTCCGCGACTTGCTTGTCAAAAAAATGTTTAGGCGCCAGTACTGACATTAATTGCCGTTTTTAATGGCGCTGTCCAAGGGAAGTGTCATCAGCGGTGCATTAGCTCCCTTTTTTTTTTTTTT
>NW_017300020.1:24259-25878 GCF_001594075.2 Trachymyrmex cornetzi | reverse complement strand
CTTGTCCTTACAGGACTGCCGCGAATGCCCGTATTTTCCGCAGTTGAAGCAGCAGCGGCTCCTATCCAAAGCGGAAGGACACCGCTGCTGCACGTGGCCCAAGGCCAAACATCTGAAGCAGCGAAGGGGAGCCCCCTTGAGGAGCTCCACCCTCGCCTTCGCCCAACCCAGGCGCAAGTGCCCGGCCTTCGAGAGCGCAAGGCCCGCGTCGGCCGGACACCGCACCCAGACCGTCCCCAGGCCGCGTCTGGAGAACCTCGTCATCCCCACGCGAACGTGGGAGATACTACACAGGCCCCCCAGAGCGACCCTGGACCGAACGGCCGCGGCGTCAATGGACTCATCGAACCCGGAGATTCGAAGTTCCACGTGACGCATCGGCCGCCCGATCCTTACCTCCCCTTCGTCCTCGTCGGCGGCGAAAATGTCCCGCATGGCATCAGCGAGACGATCCGCCGCCGTCTTGGACCCTGCGCCGGTGACCTCCAAAAGGAGGCCAGTGCATTAGCTCCCTGCGTTCACCGATTCCAACTCTATTTTATTTGGCATTAATGGAGACACTGGAGCCTTTTACTTTAAACTTTCTCATGGGAAAAGATTTTTATTACTTTTCCTAGAAGTCTTAAGGGGTTGATAACTCCTAGGTCTCCGTGAGAAAGAGAAAAGAGGCAGCGTGAGTCCACTGGACGTAACACAAGTTTGTGTGGATATATCCTTAGTGTCTTAAGACATTACATAAGACAGAAGTAAAAACGGACTATGAATACCGCCCATAAAAGCATATATAACATCTTGAATCAATCACGGAGAGGCTGGTCTCATGACTTCTGTTGGCATCTTTTTTCTGCATATACGTGACGTCTTAGGATAATATTTTAGCTTTGTTGCGTCGCATGCTCTAACTAGAATCCTAGATTTATCAGAGAGGCGCAACCGGTGTTATGCATTCTGATTCGCTGTTGCAATCTAAGAGTGCTGTCCCATGACAGTCGGATTTCGGAAAACGGAATCTCGGAAAAGTACTAGATCGGAAAGTACTAGACTAAAATCAGAAGACACGGCAGTGATATACGCGTTGTGTTCGTTATAGTTCCTTACGGTTAAAAATTAATAATTGTTAATAAAATAATTATTAATAAATAATTTTTCGATAAATATTGATTAATATATAAGTATTTATTGTTTCCATTATATATATGATTATTGTTGGAGATATACAAAATTGCGTGCTTGTCTGCTTGTCGGTCCGAAATTTTCGTTTTCCATGAACCAATTTTTCCAGAATTGTGAAAAATCGGAAAATTTATTTTAAATATTTTATGAAAAAAGATAATTATGATATAGTAGAAGAATCTGTAAGAAAATAAAATTCCGATGTACTTTTTATTGTGACAGAAGATAATGAATAAAAAATTGTAATTAAAAGTCTGTTTGAGGTTAGAATAATAGTCCGTTTTCCGAAAAAGTCACTCCATGGGAAATCCGGTCATCAAAAAGTCGGAACATAAAAAGAGTGATCATAGTAATTAAAAATTTAAATAATTTTTAATAAAATTGACTTTTGAAATAAAATTTATCTTTTTCTATTATAAAATTAAGTGATAGGAACATGATGACAT
>NW_017300020.1:20334-24102 GCF_001594075.2 Trachymyrmex cornetzi | reverse complement strand
AAATTAACTTGGAATTAAATTATCCCCAACAATAATCATATATATAATGGAACAATAAATATTTATATATTAATCAATATTTACCGAAAAATTATTTATTAAAAATTATTTTATTAACAATTATTAATTTTTAATCGTAACGAATTATAACGAACACAACGCGTATATCACTACGCGTGCTAACTTACCAAGACACTGCCGTGTCTTCTGATTCTAGTCTAGTATTTTCCGGTCTAGTACTTTTCCGAGATTCCGTTTTCCGAAATCCGACTGTCATGGGACAGCACCCTAACCAATTGCGTGACTTGGCAGCCATTTATAGTACTAGTGACATATTTTTATTTCATTTTATTCTATACATTCTATCTCACATTATCCTACACGTCTTATCTTGTTTGACATAGTTTAAAGGCAGTTTCATAGCATGTCGGCCATTTAGTACTCTCCTTAGCACCTTTGTCATACTGACTTAAGCCGGTTGCGCCTCTCTGATAAATCTAGGGCTCTAGCTCAAACATGCTTTAAAATGCTCCTACCATAGCATTTACTCACTCTTAACGCGCTCGTTGAAATGAGTAGGAGCTATAGCAGGAGCACATTAGAATATGCTGGAGCATGCGCCGCGTACAAACCTGAACATTTGTGCGTTTTTGTCGAACGACAAATTTTTCAAGCCTGTTGATTGGCTATGGGATAGAGAGATTCAAGGACCTTTCTGTTCTGTACATATTTGTCGTACGACAAAGCATTTCAAGTCTATTGATTGGCCAGAAAAAAGAGAAGTTGTCAGATCTTTCTATCCTATTATAGTCAATCAATAAACTTAAAATCTTTGTCATACAACAAATGTAATACCAGTTATTTTGCATATCTAATGGCCACTTTCACCAAGCTCAGGATGTATTCCTATTTGCTGATTTCCAGTATAGTATCCAGTATAGTATCTAGTATAGTATCCAGTAACCGTCATATTGTATTACTGGGAGAAGCGTTTCCTTTCTTTAGTAAAAAGATCCAGTAAAATCATAACCTAAATTTGTACGTGTTTCCACGTGCTTCAGAGAATCGTTTTCTCGGACGTGTTTAATTTGCGATTAAGCAGAGAGGTATTGTGTTTTTATATTTGTTTCAGTTTTGTTGTATTGTTTAATTAATTGATGCTGTTATTAATCGTTTTCATTGTTAGTGGCTGATTTCTTGTAAATTGTATAAATTTCATGTTTGTTAACCATTTTTAAAATTTTTCAAAAACTTATACATGTGGATAATATAATTTGATAAATCAGCCACTAACAATGAAAACAATTAATAATAGCATCAACTAATTAAACAATACAACAAAATTGAAACAAATATAAAAACACAATACTTCTCTGCTTAATTGCAAATTAAACACGCCCGAGAAAACGATTCTCTGAAGCACGTGGAAGCAGTGTTGTTAGACGAGACGGATTTCTGACGCATGCGCGTCCAATGTAACTCAGTAACGTACTGGTCACTAATAAATAGAAGATTGGTTCTACATTGTTGGTATCCTAGGCGTCGCAGTTTGCAAGATTGTTATGTCAGTTAATCCGATGCGTCAATTTTAAAGTCGCACAACGCTTACGACGCTTGCGATGGTTCGAGAACTTGAAGCGTACTAATTAATATTTTTCTATTAAATTATCTTAATTTTAGCAATGTATTTGAAGGATGATGTAAATTGGTACAATATGCATCAAACTGATTAATTAAATAAACATATCATGCATACGATTACACATATCACCGAAGTTAAAGTTAATAGAAAGTTATTAATTATAGTATCCGAATTACGATGTAAACTAGACCAATGATTATTTTGGGACGACTGATTCTCTAATCTGCATATATGTTTTCTTGGTACAAAAATTTTACTTTTAAAAAGTTTATTATACTTTTGCACATTAAGAGAAGAATCATATTTTTTTTATATTTCTTTATCCAAAAAGTTATTTATAACTATTGGATATGGGAATAAGTTTCCGCCCATTGTAGAAAGATGTCGTTAGTAGCATTGCTTGTGTGTTTGATAGAACGGCAACACATTTGTATGAAAGGCTTGTGTTCAAACTTTTGAGCCCAATAGTTGGCATTCGTTCGAAGAGTAACTTTTTTTGCGTTGAAGATGTCGGAATTTATTCCAAAAAAGCAACATTTGCGGGAAGTTTTACTCCATTATTTTATTTTAAAGAAAAGTGCTGCAGAATCTCATCATTTGCTCGTAGATGTTTACGGTTAGCATGCTCCATCGAAAACCAGTTGTAAAGAGTGGTTTCGGCGATTCAACAGCGGTGATTTTGATGTGCGTGACAAAGAACGCGAAGGTGCACCGAAAAAATTTGAAGATGCAGAATTGCAAGCATCACTCGAAGAAGATTCATGTTTATCGCTCGATAGGTTGTCAAAAGAGTTAAATGTTGATAGATCCACTGTTGGAAAACGTCTACACGCAATGGGAATGGTGCAAAAAGAAGGAAATTGGGTGCCATACAAATTGAAAGAGAGAGACATGGAAAGACGATTGGTCATCTGCGAGATGCTTCGTCAACGACAACAAAGGAACGGTTTTCTACATCGTATCGTAACTGGCGATGAAAAATGGATCTACTACGATAACTCTAAACGCTTGAAAGCATGGGTGGTGCCAGGTGAACCAGGTCCATCAACGCCAAAACGAAATATCCATGCTTCGAAGATTATGTTATGCATCTGGTGGGATCAGAGAGGTGTTATATATTATGAGCTGCTCAAACCGTCCGAAACCATCACTGGCGATCGTTATCGACTTGAACTGACACGTTTGAACCAAGCTTTGAAAGAAAAACGCCCGGAATGGGACAATAGGCACAACAAGCTGGTTCTATTACATGACAACGCTAGGCCACACATTGTAAAACCGGTCAAGAAATACTTGGAAGGAGTAAAGTGGGAAATTCTGCTCCACCCGCCGTATTCACCTGACATTGCTCCTTCAGATTTCCATTTGTTCCGATCCATGCAGTCGGCCCTTTCTGCAGAACGATTCAATTCTTATGAAGATATCAGAAAATGGCTTAATGAATGGATCCCTTCAAAAGATTTTTTCATTCGAGCAATCCGTTTATTACCGGAAAAGTGGGAGAAAGTTGTCGCTTCCGAAGGAGCATACTTTGAATAAACTCACTTATATAGATTTGTTTAAATAAACACATCTTTTTCTTTTCAAAAGGGCGGAAACTTATTCCCATACCCAATATTATATATAACTACACCTTTTGATATTATAAATATTTTTGCCTTATGATGGAGGAATGTGTAAAAATGAAAATCATTTCTTACTGTGCAAAGAATAATAAATATTAAAAAATCAATTTCTATTAAGATAGGTAATCCATCATGCCAATTTATATGTAGTATATATGTGTGGCGGTCTATTTGACACCACATACATATTTCGAACGACTCGAACGGAGCAAACTTCATACGGATGCATTTGTTTCCAAGACCTACTTGAAGTGATTCGGAAAAAATTAATTTCTCAAGAAATTAATAGAAGGCGTATTTTGGCAGATCTTCTCGTATTCTGAAAAACTCTGAACGGCTATATGTATAAAGGCATGGCCAACGGCTTGATTTCGTCTCTTGCAACATACTCCAAGAGCACCATCCTTTTTGTGATGTAACCGTGGAGCCTGTCTCTCGTCAATCACGGATTATTCCCTGGTGGAAGAAATCTTCCTCAGCGAAATCCAGCGAGCCGTCACA
>NW_017300020.1:18183-20240 GCF_001594075.2 Trachymyrmex cornetzi | reverse complement strand
CGGTTCTCACAAGACCTCCGAGCTTCCTCCTGGCCAGTAACGACCCGAGGGTTAGGAGACCTCTGTCTCCCAGCTATTCAGCACCGCCGCCGCTCCTGTTTCCGCTACTTAGATCTCCGAGCGACTTCTCTACGAAGGCAACGCAGACCCTGCCTGTTCCTAGAGTTCACCGAGGAACGCTGAGCTGACCTACGGTAGTTCACCGAGAAACGCAGAGCGACTTCACATCACAGAAGGAAACATCCACACCACCAGGATCACCAACAAGCTACACACCACCAGACTCACCTCCTGGATCCTACTCTCTCGACTTAACACGAAGAAGGCTTTGGGGACCTAAAAGATTTACTCAGACCAAACCAACAATCTTTTATAGAGAAAGATTAATATAGTTTTTGTCACAAACGGCCCTTTTCAGGGCCACATAAATTGTAAACATAAAAATGGTCCTTTTCAGGACCAATTAATTTAAAGAGAATTTAATAAATTTTTATCAAACGAACACGCTACCATAAACCCTTCATATATATATTAAAAGATAGACGTTCTATTATTTAATATATATTTTTATTTATTATTTAATTTAATACATGTTATTGTTTAATATCTTGCAGATGATGGAGTAATAAAAAGCAAAGTGCCAAGCATAAATAAAAAACAAATAGTAACAATGCAATCACACAAGATAAATATAGGTAATAAACTTGATTATATCAAAATAATGTGAAAACTTTTTTTATTGTTTCTAATGTATTTAAGTTTTGTATTTAGATTTTATTACGCTAATACAAGGAATATTATCTGAGCAAAATTCGTGTGAGAAACGAAGAAATTCAGATGAAGGCTTAAAAGCAAAACTTAATCATAATAATGAAGAAACTCTCATTTTAGAAGTCCAGTTACGAGAGCCTCTTTGGAATTTAAATTTCCGCATTACCACTATGTAACATAAAAATTACAAAAAATTTATGGCAATTAAGAAGTAGCAAATGCTTTAAATTGGAAAATTACAGCCAATGAAGCTGAAACAAAATTTAAAAGCTTACGTGATATATACCGCCGAATAATTAGATCAGAAACTAGCGCCAGTGGATCTGCTCGAAGAAACAATGGAAACAAATGGTCTCCCCAGACAGCACAGTAACGTTTTAAAAATGTATTTAAAACGTATACAGTGATGGGAAAAAGTTCCGGAACGGTCAAATATTTCAAAAACCATCGGTATTAAAAAAAACGCTGAAACACGTGAAATGATTTTTCAAAAAATCTATCTTTTGAGGGGGTTACAACCCCCCACCCCTAAGGAGGCACGTGGGGCACGAGGGGGGTCGAAAATCTTAAATGGCAACATAGGTCGAGTGGGGGCTCATTGGAAAGGTCTTTTCGAGACGAATCCAAAACACTACGCATAGAGGGCACTGCGTTCACTTTTGGCGGGAAAATTCAATTTTGACAATTAGAAAATTTTGACCATTTTGAAAATTTCAGGGATGGCAGTAGTAACTTAGCGAGGTTTTAACTGCAATTTCAAACATCCTGCAATATGTATGATCAGTCTTTTCTAACAATACCGCCGGCATTAGCATTACCCGAGATGTACCGCGTGGAGGTTGCACGGTCGGGTTTACATCTCTTCGGGGTGCTTTGTTCAGGTGGTTCCCCTTGCCGTCACCTGTTTGTGTGTGTGTGTGTGTGTGTGTGTGTGTGTTTGAGAGGTGCAGGTCGAAATCAATTTAGATTCAATAATTCATTCATTCAATGAAATTTTTATGTATTTTATGTAAAATTAGTACATAATAGTATTTCTGTGTAAAACCCGTATTGATTAGGTAACTACCACATTATTTATGCAAATAAGAAGTTTTGACCTCATGAGCTTTAAATTGTTTTCGAGTATCTTCTTCATGCCGGTATCGTTGTAAAAATAATTTCATACAATTATTCGTTGTTCCATTGTAAGTTTATGGTTGGTTTTCTATCGGTTGTATCGAAAATGCATTTGACTGATACAGAGCGTTTTGAAATAGGATCACGATTTGGAAATGTGTTATTAAACA
>NW_017300020.1:7349-17532 GCF_001594075.2 Trachymyrmex cornetzi | reverse complement strand
CCCTTAGGGGTGGGGGGTTGTAACCCCCTCAAAAGATAGATTTTTTGAAAAATCGTTTCACGTGTTTCAGCGTTATTTTTTAATACCGATAGTTTTTGAAATATTTGACCGTTCCGGAACTTTTTCCCTGTATATTAGATTTTTTCACTGTATATTAGACGTTTTTGACATATTAAAAACATCCAGATTAGATCCATGGATATTTTAAAAACGTTTCAAAAATATCCAGTGTTACCATTTTGGACTTTTTAAAAACATCTATTTTAGGATGCAATGGACTAAAACTGGACCAAATTAATACAGTAAACAAATTTTAGACCACAATCAAGACAAAATGATTTTTATATGAGTATTATTATTGATTAATATCTTATTCCATAATACATATCATAAAATTATAATAAAAAAAAAATATTTTTCCCTGAATTCGGAAACTAATTTCATAGTGCTTCGAAGCGGTCACCCATCCGGTTATATACCGCCATCCACTATGCTTGACTTCTGAAATCATATGAAAACTGCTACACTTCGATGATCCACGAATATAATCATGGATATATAATTACGACACCTGTTCAATATATGGTCCTAATAGAAATTTGTGCAGTTCAATTGAACATCCAGTCAGTTACTGTCTAATTTTATTTCAGTTTTAATCTTAATGTTATTACGACTATTTTCAGGTTAGGAAATCATACGCTGTACTTTCACAGTACCAGTTATCATGTACAGTAACAGTGTGGTAACGGTATTTTGTGAGGATATCGTGGGATATCGCATGCTTGGCTATCTGGGTAGATTTTTCGTCGTTGAAAATTTTTATCACAGCACAGACGTCCTAGGGACGTCCATGGGACGTTCAAAAGATGTCCGTACATACTAACAAAAGTGAAATTCCTCGTGCGGTCTTAAAAAAATTTTTACTTGTCAAGTCAGCGAAAGCAACACGTCGCGAGCAGATTTATAAAATTTTTTTTAAATGTCCAAATGTGAACATACTTTGTATGTTGAATAACGTATGTTTTTAAAACATTCGTACTAAGTCCATGGACATTTGGACCAGATTGAAATCAAGTCTGGATGTCCAATGGATGTCGTGTGCTGTCTGGGTCATTACGACTCAATGGCATTTTTATGAGATTCTTGTTTGTTGAAAACGTAAGAATTATATATTTTATATAAATGTCAAAAATATTATATTTGATACAATCTGTAATGATAATTTTAATATTTACAGCACCATGAGTAATATTGATATAGATGATTTTGAAGATAATGTTGAAAACATTGAATCAAGTATGTATTAATTGAACATAAAATACATTCTCTAATATTGTACAAATATTAAAACTATAAATATAAAAAAAACATAAAATTATCAATTTTCTGTACTATTAATGAATATTAGAACACAGTAAGTGACTTATTGTTCATAATGTTTATTTTTTTATGTATAGTGGGCCCCGCAAGAAAAGAAAGAAGAGTACCTAATTCTGAAAAGTCTGCCAGCGCAATAGATAAAATTGCAAAGTCATTGTGCAGCGATAACGATGTATTAATCTTCCGCTTATTCCAATTCCAGATGAATTCACGATGCGTTTTTGCAAATGTTAGAATGCCAGCTGCGAGAATTGGCTTTACGCAAATGGTGAGAGATTATAATGAAAGAGTTTTTAGATATAATATATGATGCTTTGGACGAATTTAATATGCATAATTTTTATATTATATTATATATTGTTTTATTTTTATATTATATGTCGTTTTTAATGGTACTTGAAGGTCTCTAACTGTTACTATATACTATGGGGCTCCGCACAATAAAAGGAACAGAGAACAGAGAACAGAAAATAAGAATTTCAACCTATTAGAAACTGTGTATTCCACAATACATGATTTCTGATAGGCTGAAATTCTTATTCTCTGTTCTTTGTTCCCTGTTTCTTTTATTGTGCGGAGCCCCTATCGCTTCAAAATAGTTAAGTTGTCGCTCCAAATTCGACGTTGTAAACCCTTTTCATGGATTTCAGTTGTCGCTGGCAACAATTGTCGCGTGATCTTTTGACGCTATAGAAAACAAGTGCTTTAGCGTCGCATGAAAAGGACTTTTATATGTCTATGGTTAAATTTTAACAAATTAGTTCATTGCATTGAATATTGGGTAAGATACTGGAGGATTTTTATGTAATCAATCCCTTAATAACGAATTTGAGAATCACCTATTTATTGCTCACTCAGTCGAAGTACAAACAGAACTGAACTTATTCCTTGGTCGACTGTGTTGCCAACAACAATCGGTAAAAAAAAAAGAAACTGCTAACGCCATTGACGCACGACTAAAGTGGCTCTCATAATAACTAAACAAACCAAGTCCCTAGATAGCGCGAGAGAATCGTACATTCCGGCCACCTTGAAGTATAAATTTCAACATTAACATAACTATTGACATTTGAAATACATTAGTTGATTAACTGACGCAAGATCCAAGTTCGGCGATATGCTACAAATTTATAACAGAACAACTTGATAATTATTTTCACTTAGGCAATAATATAATGGAAGCTTATAGCAGAAATTTAATGTTAGTCTATCGGTAGTATACATATCTTAGATAAGGAACGCTGAATTATTTCTCCAGTCGTTTTCAAAGATACGATACGTATCAATCCATCCGAGCTAGGATGAATTTCACATATTCGATCAATTCTCCATTTTAATGGGGGCATATTGTCGTCTCGAATCAGTACCAATTTACCCAGTTGTATTTCATGGTTGACCATAGTCGTAGTCCATTTAGTCCTTTGTTGCATCTGAGTGACATAATCCCTCGACCAACGTTTCCAAAATGATTGTTGCAACTGGGTCAGTAATTAATAACGGCTAACGCGATTCGAAGGTATCTCCAGAATTGATGCTTCTGGTAATAAAAGCAACGAAGTCCCAATTAAGAAGTGCTGGTGTAAAGATTTCTAACTCGTCAGGATCGCTGCTCAATGGACGTGAGTTCAAAATCGTTTCGATCTGCGTAAGCACCGTATAGAACTCTTCGAACGTTTACAATGTTTCATTAATAACGGTTTTAAGATGCGTCTTCACAGCCTTGATATTGGCTTCCCACAATCCTCCCATATGAGGGGAATGGGGTGGAATGAACCTCCAAGAAATTCCTCGATTGGAAGCAAATTCGATGACTTTTGCTTGTTGCTCGGAATTTGATAGAAATTCACCCATCTGTCGCAAAGCATTATTAGCCCCAAGAAAATTCTTTCCGTTGTCGGACCAAACTGATTCGCATCATCCTCTTCGAGAAATAAATCTCTTTAAAGCGTTTAAAAACATTTCAGTAATGAGATCCGACACTAGTTCCAGATGAATAGCCTTGATAGCCATACAAACGAAAAGACATATATATGCCTTACTTGATTTATTTCTCGAAATTTTCACACAGAGAAAGGCCCCGCATTCAGTCAACGCCGACGTAACTGAATGCTCTGGAGGGAATAACCCTACATGCAGGTAGATTACCCATCCGCTGTACTAAACCATGGGGTCGCGTCCGAAAACATAGTACGCATTTACTGAGTACACGTTTAATTGCTCCCTTGGCGTGGACTATCCAATAAGTCTCGCGAAATGTCGTCAATAATAACTGAGGACCCATGTGGAAATTACTCAAGTGTTGATCGCGTATTATTAGTTCTGTCAATATGTGATTGGAAGATAAAATGATTGGATGTTTTTGTGAATAAGGTAAAGGAGCATTTCTCAACCGGCCACCAACACGCAATAGATCATCCCGACCAATTATCGGATTGAGCGGTAGAATTTTACTGTGTGAATCTACCACTTTGTCCTGCTGAAGACTGTGCAGTTCTGACCTGAATATCTCCTGTTGATGAAGCTTTACCAATACCGTCATCGCTTGCTGAAGCTCTTTATTTGTAATCGGTCCGTGAATCATTAGAGATTTTGACTTAGATCGTATGCAATTCGTTTTGAATCTGAAGCAGTTTGCAATTATCCTTTTCAATCTGATCAATGATGAATAATGGTGTATGACGTCAAATGATTCTTGAACTTGCGCAAGCATGACCGATTGAGTCCGTGCCTCCGGGATCTCAATCGGTACTTGACCTGTAGATTTAGGCCAGTACACTTGCTCTTCTTTTAGCCACTGTGGGCCTTCCCACCATAGTGTCGCATCAAGCAGTTGATCTGGTGACATTCTCCGCGAAAGTATATCTGCCGGATTATATTCTGATCGCACGTGTGACCAGTCGTGGTTATTGGTCAGTCGTTGCAGTTCTGCAACACGGTTGCCCACAAACGTCTGCCAATTTCCTGGTTCTCCTCGAATCCACGCCACAACAATTTCAGAGTCGGTCCAAAAATATTGTTTCGAAATTGTACAGGTAAGTGCTTGAGAGACCTTTGAAGACAATTTGGCCAACAATACAGCCCCGCACAGTTCAAGCCTCGGTAGACTGATGGTCTTCAACGGTGTCACTCTGGACTTTGCTGTTAATATTTGGACTTTGATCGCTCCAGCCTTGTCCTTGGAAGATAAATGCACGCGCCGTAGGCGATCAAAGAAGCGTCGCAAAATCCGTGCAACTGTATGTCAATTGGATGATGTAAGACAGCATACCGAGGTACCTTTATTTGATTCACACGAGCTAGTTGATGACAGTATACTAACCATACTGATTTGAGCGTACGGAAGGGGAGTGTCCCACTCCAATTTCAATCGCCATAGTGACTGTAAGAACGTCTTGGCCTTGATGATTATCGGTCCGATCAGTCCCAATGGATCAAATATTTAAGTAACTACTGATAGCACAATACGTTTAGTCACCTTCTCAGATGTGAGATCCAACCTTGCTTCATACCTAAACATGTCGCGATTGGATTTCCATAAAAGACCTAAGATTTTAGTGTCTGCGAGTCCATAATCGTCCAGGCATTCTTCATCATCAAGCGCAATATTGGAACGAAACTTCGATAATTGAAATCCCGCTGTTTTTAGAATGTCGGTTACTTGCCTCTTTGTTCGACGAAGTTCTTGTGCTGATGACTCTCCTGTGATCATATCGTCGACATAAAAATCTTGAGTTATAACCTGGGCTGCACGAGGATATGTTGCTTCATAATCGTACGCCAATTGTTGCAACGATCGTATTGCTAAAAACGGTGCTGACGCAATCCTATATGTAACCGTATTCAAACAAAATGTAGTTACTGGCTGATCGGATGTCGATCTCCATAGTATACATTGATATAGCCGATGATCTGGTTTGATCATTATTTGTCGGTACATTTTAACTATATCACTAGTCAACACGTACGAATGTTGCCGGAATCGTATTAAGATCTCGAATAGTTCTGATTGAATCGTTGGGCCTACCGACAAGTAGTCGTTGAGCGACTTTCCGGACGTAGTTGGACTACATGCGTCGAATACCACTCGAAGCCTGGTGGACGTCGATGATTCCTTTATAACTGCGTAGTGTGGAAGGTAATTAATCTTGCTTTTCGTGATCCACCACTACAGACATATGACCGAGTTGAATGTACTCATCCATGAATTTAACGTATTGCCTTTGCAACTCGCTATCTCTCAGAAAGCGATGTTCCAACTTTCGCAGTCACTTAAGTGCACTGGCCTTGGAGTCGCCGAGGACACTTGGATCTTCGCGGAACGGTAATGCCACTTCAAATGTTCCATTGTCGTATCTTTTGTATTCGTTCCTAAAGATTTTCTTACATTCTGCTTCTTCTTTAGATGGTAATTTAGTGTTTGATACTTTCTCGACTTGCCAAAATCTCTCAAGCTGCGATTGCAGCTCTTCGTTCCGAACTAATCCGCATACAGAATGACAATTGCGTGTCCGTGATTCGACATACGATCTCAATTGTCCCCATATCAGCCAGCCGAGTTTCGTTGCTTGGAGGATGGGTTGTTTAGTCCCCAACTGGATTCGATCTGTTCCGAGAACTTCCCAGAATACTGTTGCCCCTAGCAGTATTTCTACATCTTGCGGTTTGTGGAAGGTTGGCTCTGCCAATTCAATATCTTGAGGTAGGTTTAGGAATTTAATGTTAATCAGTTTGGAGGGAATAAGTTGTGTGATCTGATTAATTACAAGTAAATGGACGTTCGTCTCATATGAAGTCGTAGTTAATGCTATCACTGTCCTTGTCATTTCAACTGTCTGTGATTCTGTCATGTGTAAGCATGAAATAATTATGTTTCGTTGCGCCTACCGTGAGTCCTAATCGTTCACAAGTCTTCCTTGTGATAAAATTGGCTTGTGATCCATTGTCTAACAAAGCGCGAACTCTCTGTAACTTACCGAATTCATCGCGAATGTAAATGATCGCAGTAGACAGAATAACCTTATGTTGTGCACCTGGTGGGATCAGAGAGGTGTTATATATTATGAGCTGCTCAAACCGTCCGAAACCATCACTGGCGACCGTTATCGACTACAACTGATACGTTTAAACCTTTTGACCGGAATGGGACAATAGGCACAACAAGCTGATTCTGTATCATGACAACGCTAGGTCATACGTTGCAAAACTGGTCAAGAAATACTTGGAAGGAGTAAAGTGGGAAATTCTACCTCACCCGCCGTATTCACCGGACATTGTTCCTTCAGATTTCCATTTGTTCCGATCCATGGAGTCGGCCCTTTCTGGAGAACGATTCAATTCTTATGAAGATATCAAAAAATGGCTTGATGAAAGGATCACTTCAAAAGAACCAGATTTTTTCATTCGAGGAATCCGTTTATTACCGGAAAAGTGGGAGAAAGTTGTCGCTTCCGAAGGAGCATACTTTGAATAAAAACTCACTTATACAGATTTGTTTAAATAAACATATCTTTTTCTTTTCAAAAAGGGCCGAAACTTATTCCCATACCCAATAAATAATTAATAAGCTTATCCCACTTGTCTATGGGCTCCTTCAATTGTTTTAGCACCCGCAAATGTTTTTGTGCATTGTCTAATAATGCCCGTAACAACTCTGCCGACTCCTTTGTAACCAGAGGTAAACTGAACTCATGTACATGATGATGAATCGTTAAGCGCGTATTTTGAAAACGTTTTGATAATAATTCTAAAGCAATTACATAATTCTCATTAGTCACTGGTATGGAAAGAATCACTTGAGCCGCTACACCCGATAGTGCAAATTTTAAACAATGGAACTTTTGTACTGGATCCAAAGTAGCGTTGCCGTCGACTCAGGCTAATAACGTGTCGCAAAATTGTTGCCACTCTTCGTAGTTTCCGCAAAAGGTCGGCAAAGTAATTACTGTCAATTTTACCATCGTCTGATTTGTACTTATGTTTGAGTTAATGTGATTCGAATGCTCACCTTGATGGTTACGATTTGTGTTCGACTCACCTAACCTAAATCGCTTGAGTTTTGACCGCGCGGAGGCTTGCACAACGAAAAACGCTTCCTCAAATCTCTCTCGTTCGGTGATATCTGCCTCCGGGAGATTTGCGTCGATTTGCGTCTGTATGACGTGAAATTCCTGCCATAACTCCTCGTACTTTTCTAATCTGCCTTGTAGTACTAACCTATATTCGTCTGTCTTGATAATTTTCGACAAACGTTTTAAATCTGGTTGCTTGAGATTTCAACGTCGTTCGTTGACGTTTCAGTGCTTCCAGAACTTCCATTTTTATGCTACAATACGTTTACAGTACTCGTAAGCTACTTATCGTCCGCTAATACAGATTGTTATCACGTTAAGTGCACGCACTTATGAAACGACACCGTGGCACCAGCAACACCAAACTGCTTGCAGAAACGATACGACACACTGATGGTTTTCCACATCAAGCTGCCGATGCTGCAGCTTGTAGCGTCAAGATGGTACAATGATGCCTACAGCGACGAGGTGGCGAAGCGACGGCCTGCCGAACCAAGATGGCAGAGTGATTTACCGATACCAGATGGCAAGATGGCGGCTTGCTGCGACAAGATGGCCCAATGATGGTTTGCCGAGACGAGATGGCCTAATGGCGGTTTGCCGAGATAAGATGGTCTAATGGCGGTTTGCCGAGACAAGATGGCCTAATGGCGGTTTGCCGAGACGAGACAGCACTATGCACTCGCTGGCCTACGCCCAAATACTGATGATGAATCCTTGAATGCCTAATCTATCCTCGATTCTAGCTGTAGAATGTCGACAAACGCGACTAAGGCGTGTGATCCTTGCAGTTCAATTCAACTTGCAACCAACGTAATTCTTTCTCGATGATTTTGAGACCGTATTTCCTCACCAATCTTCCAGATGTTCGCTATCTCAAACTTCGTTTTCTTCACTGTTACCGTGAATCCGGCTCGAAGGACCAAAACTTTGGAGGATTTTTATGTAATCAATACCTTAATAACGAATTTGAGAATCACCTTTTTATTGCTCGCTCGGTCGAAGTACAAACAGAACTGAACTTATTTCTTGGTCGACTGTGTTGCCAACAACAATCGGTAAAAAAAAGAAACTACTAACGCCATTGACGCACGACTAAAGTGGCTCTTATAATAACTAAACAAACCAAATCCCTAAATAGCGCCGGAGAATCGTACAGATACCAAAAGTAAATTTTTTATACGTAATTACGGATTCAACCGGATTGGTCGTATGTTTCATTTCTATGCACATTCCCAGTAAACAAGAAACATTCCAAAACATTTCAGTAACGTTGCAGCAACATTGTAACGTTACTGAAACATTTCAAAACATTATTGAAATGTTTCTTGCTTAGTGGGTTAGGTGAGAAAGTAAATAATCCATAATTACTGATTCAAGCGAATTACGGATAGAAAAGTATTTAAAAAATTCGAAAACATGATTCGACATCACTTCAATGAATAATTTTCAACAGTTTTCAATAATTTCTCGTTTGTTGGGGACATACGCGTACAAATAAATTTCAATTTTGTATTTTATTTATTTTTACGTTTACTGTATAAGTTACTGTGACTCTATCATCGCACTGAATTTGTATCTATGCAGATATGCTACTTGAAATTCTTGAACTGCATAACATTAAAAGATATTGTGCATCATTGCATGAAGGAATAAGCTATGACGATGCAAGTAGCTGGGCAATTGACATGGTGGGGTATTAATATCGAATAAACATTTTATAATATAATTTTATGTCAAGCGATTTACCCATGATGGAATTTTACCATGGTTATTTGCATAATCACTGACAAGATACTATTAAAGACAAGGCAAATTTTCGACGGTATAAAAAGGGTTTTAAGGGCCCGGTGGTAATTGAAGAACGCTGATATTATCGACAATTGATATAAATTTGCTATTATTATAATATAAACATTTGGCTAATACATTATTAAGTTCATGATTTTTTATTATATGCTCTATAAATAAATATGCATACTTGTAAAACTATAATATTTTATACGTTGCCGCAAAATTACAATTTTTTTCTCTATATCCAGATAGCAAGTTTCCCTCATGTTTCTATAAATTTGATACAAATTGCGTCGCCTAAGTTGCCATCTTTTTAAAGGAAAGCCGCTTCCGATTTTGCTTATGATATTGGCGGCAATATATACCATAAACGGTTATGCACAACCGGAGGGAAACAATTTCCGTCTTTTTTTTAATGAGTTTTATAGGACAATCGTATGGCAACATGATGGAATTAATTCTACATAAAACAAATTTGCTAGCAATATAAAAGAAACTGTTGAAATAAAAAGGGTTAATCTCTAACAACGTTTTTTTGTTTAAAATCGACTCAAAAGAGAACTTTAAGATATCTTTAAGAATTCTTTAAAAAACATCTTTAAGATATTTCATAAAGAACTCTGAAAGCTATCTTAAAGTGACTTTTAGACATTTTACTCATTTGGTTGACAGGTGTAAGCTACTATGAATAAAATTAAAATGCAGAACAAAATACATATTAAAGTATTAGGAAATTTCATTTACTCGGTAAACATTTCAAAAAAAGTATTATGCCTTTCATCTTAGAGCCCCTCCTCTTGGGGCTTACTTCAAAAAATTATTTTATTAGCAAATAATAAGATTTTATTCGGACCGATAAGAATTAAACACTAAGTATAAGAATATTCAAGCCTATGTCGGTCAAAGCTAGATCTTTTTTGCCTAAACAATTCCCAGTGAAT
>NW_017300020.1:2331-6940 GCF_001594075.2 Trachymyrmex cornetzi | reverse complement strand
TGCGTACATGGGAATGGAGAAAGGAAGTCGGAATTACATATACAATGTTCTTATTTCTATTTGTTAACTGAACTGATTATGTTTGTCTCTCACATTCTTTTTTCACAATGTATATAGTACGTTATTGAGAATGCCGAACGTTTTTGTTTTTTTATAAGGAGATACACGGAGCGATTTACATGGGTGACTCTACTGTGACTCAACACGAGTGACAATATTCCCTCAAGCTTCTCAACTGCTTCTTCAATAACTATTAATAATGCAAAAAAAATTCAACACTTTTTATTAGTCTAGGTTTATCTAGCTATGTCCTATTCCAATGAAGAAGTATATGATATGCTGCTAATTTTAGGTGAGTGTCGAGGTACTTTCGCTGCAGCTGAAAGATTGTGGCGAGAACGTTATCCTAATCGGACGCCTCACTCGCGAAAAGTTTTTTCACGTTTGGTTAAACGAATCAAAACTAAAGGTATCGTTCAGCCTGAACATAACAAAGATAAACAGATCCGCCATCCCGTTAGGGACGAAAGAACAGCGGAAATTCTTGCATCGACAGAATTGAACCCTCATGATTCCTTAAGACGCCGAGAACGAGATTCTGGTGTTAGTCGTAACACTGTTTGGAACATTTTAAGAAGTAACAAGTATCATGCTTATAGAATGTCTGTTTATCAATCATTGAATTACAACGATTTTCAACAGAGACTTACATTTTGCAACTGGATAAGACAGCAACCACGTGATTTCCACTTAAAAATTTTATTTTCTGACGAATGCACATTTAAAAGTGATGGATCTGTCAATACTTGGAATTCCCGTTTTTGGGCCCAAAATAATCCTCACTAGTTGAGAGAAATTGATCATCAAATCCTTTGGAAAGTCAATGTTTGGTGCGGTATTATTGGAAGTGAAATAGTAGGTCCTGTTTTCTTTGACGAAAATCTAAACGGTGATAGATATTCCGCCTTGATAGAGACAGATCTTACTGTTTTACTAGAAAATTTTCCTTTTGCAATTGCGCCTGGACATGTGGTTCCAACAAGATGCATGTCCGTCGTATACATCCAGAGTTGCTCGTGCAGCATTAAATGCTATGTTTCCCGACAAGTGGATAGGCAAATACATAGAGATAGTAGTACTAGAGGTCGCATAGTCAGAGTGGGGGTAATCCTATCGACCAAAGGACACATTCATTTGAGTGCTTCCTTTCTCTCTCGTTTCGCTCATGTGTATAGCCGTATACTCCCGAGAGAGAGGATCGAAAGAAAGAACGAGGAACTAAAAGTTTCATATAGGCCTCTGCTCCCCGAGGAGGTTATTTTATATAGTTGAGAAAGTATAACGCGTGGCTCCATTATATTTTAGACTTAAAAAAAGTATGTATTTTTTGTTAAATATAAGATTGTTTTAATGTTAATTATCTTTGATTATTATATGTAACACAGCTGTGACTAAAACTGTAATTTTATATTTTGCGTAGAATATGGTTGCTAATTGCTGCATATGCAAAAATGAAAGATATATTTTCGAAGGACTATTGCACAGGTAAGGTTATGAATGTAGAAATATAATTATATTTTACACTTTATTATATTGTATATAAATATATTTCAGTTTGTGAAATTAATATAATGTATTCTTAGATTCCCGACTGATGTGGAACAACGAGAAAAAGGTTACATAGTATTGGATATATTATCAATCTTAATAAGCAAACGAGAATTTGTAGTGATCATTTTACAGAAAATTATTATTATACTTGTGACATACTCCCCTATAAATCATCTAGAAGATTGAAGAAGACTGTTATTCCATCTGTCTTCACGCCAAGGTAATAATATCTATTAATAGGTATATATAATTATGATATTTTATAAATACATATAAAACATTTATTTTTTCCTGTTTTTTATACACTATCCTAATGTTATCCTAATGTTTTTTTACAATAGATCTGATGAAAGTACAAAGGATATTCAACATGACAATCAAAATGAATCAGTAATGGACATTCAACACGAATCTACAACGGATATTCAACATCATAATAGTCCAACTAAATCAATATTTGGCATCAGTCAAACAAGGTAAGAAATAAATACATATTCTAATTTATATTAGCTTGTAAATATTATAAATATTCACATATTTCAGAAAACAATCTAACAAAATAGACAAGCTGATTATTAAGAGTGGGAAATATACTACAGAATGTTTAAGGCGAACCGAATTTACCAATCAATCATGGATGAAGATGGTAAAATGCATTAATTATTATAGATACTTAAATAAACTTTTGCTACAGAAAAACAAGCGAATGAAACGCTTACTAAATGAAGTTACTACGAAAAAAAAATTCGGTGACAGATGCCTTAAATGTTCTACAGGTAAGCAATTAATCTTTTTTGAAACAGAATAGATAAAATCAGCTTAAAATTGATATCTGTTGTAGATTTGTATTGATATTTTAGCTCATATTATATAAGTCGTACAATTAAAAAAAATTTTGTTTATAAATAATTATGATCTCAAAGTCTGTTACAATGGTCGCGTTCAGCAGACTCAACTGTTGTGGAGCGGATCCGTGAGCACTCGCTGCTATTAGATAATCTAGAAAAATACACCAATAGCAGCGAGTGCTTACGGATCTGCTCCACAACAGTTGAGTCTGCTGAACGCGACCAATAGTGTATCCTATAATATACAATAAAGCTTGATCTGCAATGTGTGTACTCTTTGCTTCTTATTTTTTGTTTTATTTCTTACTGCGACTGTTTTATCAACAATCATGTTTCTTGTCACGTGTTTTTGGATTCTGTCAAAGGCTTTAAACTTTTATATCGGACGACAGAAAATAAAGAAATAAGAGGTAAGAAATAAAAATCAAGAAACAGGAAACAAAATGTATATTGTAGATTAGGCTTTATACAATATATAAAACATATACAAGCTTGGCTAAAACTATTACGCACTTTATTAATCATTATTTAACCTTTTATTTTGAAAATTGTTGTATGACATTTGCTGTAAACTATTCTCTGTTTCAAGAAGCCTTTCAACTTATATATAATAATGTTGGTAATTTATAATAAACAGTATACATGTAAGGAATTTATAATAAATTTTAGATAAAAATAAAAAATGTAGGGGCCTAACATTTTTGGCCAAGGCTGTATATATACAATAATATAATATTTAATTTAATTAATATACTATAGCACAGTTACAAATTATACATTGCAGTTGATAATAGGAATTGAATTGTGAAATGTCCAACACAAATGTGCTAAGAGCACATTTTATCAAAATAGATCACAGTGTTTAATATTTTTTCATGAATTGTATAATTCGTAGTTCAAGCAAGCTGCCCACTGATTATTTAGATGTTGGTTTTAACAAGATCTAAATTGAAGGAATAATATACACTGATAAAAGCAATTTATTAATACCGATTGTCACGTCCGGGGCGCGAGTGCGAATACCCCTCGGACGCGGCGTGGGCCCATCCAACGACGCACAGTGTAACATTTCGCGAATCTAGCGAGACAAATGTCCAAAAAAAAATATTTGATTTTTCGAATTATAACATAATGCATGTCAAATATATAAGTCTATGGTTGGAAAACCAAATATAGTATATAATATATGCAAACAATACTAACCCTACAGCCAGTTAAATGTTGAATAAAAAGAAAGACGTTTATTACTCATTTTCCTTTAATCTGTGTATATGATTATAAATGATCAGGATTTTGTCGGAAAATTTTTTTGCTTTCCGGTACTTTTTTATCATTTTCTACCTAGTAATTGGAGTATATTTCACCAATGATATCTGAAATAGAATTGTTTTTACACTACGTAGAGTAATTTGAATTTCCTCTTTCGTAAACGAATAATTTATACTAAATATTCTTTTGAGAGTTACTTTTAGTTAGTTATTACGCATTATTATGGGTCCGGATTAGACTGAAAATGACCATTGTGACTCCGTGAATTAAATACAAAAGAGAACAGCTGCGCATAACTGCGCAATTCAAAGAAATTTGAAAATCATTGGTAGAGTTTTAAAATCCGACATGTTAGCGCTTGTTAACACTTTCCGGCACACATTTTTCTGATGAACCATTTTTCATGAAACTGGGTACTAGAGGGTTTTTGAGGTCGCTGATTACGAATCTGAACTCAGATTTTAAAAATTCTATCGCATGGGAATGTTCATGCGAGAATAATTCCCACACGGAACATCACTGTCTCACGGTACGATTCAGCTTGCGCCTAGCGCCGCGCCTTCTCAAAACTGAAATGAGATCGCGATTACTATATAAATGTGGAAGGTGTGCTGCTCGGAACATTATCGCATTTGTTCTGGCACTTCTTTAACATCGTAGATTTATTATTTTGACGATTTTTGCTTTTCTTCTTGATATAAAATTGGTATTGAATTTATTCCTTTCCTAGGAATTTATAATAGTTTCAGTTGCCTCCTATTTATATAGAAATGAATGTTCACATGTCGCGAAGGGTGATTTTTGATGTGTGGTTGAAATCTACAAAAAATGAGCGTAATTATGCTACTTTTCAGTTTATTTTAAAGAACTTAAGTAAAAAT
>NW_017300020.1:0-1770 GCF_001594075.2 Trachymyrmex cornetzi | reverse complement strand
AAGGCTTTGATTTCTATAGTTTGTGTTATCACATGTACGGTCCTATAATATATTATATTACTTAAGTAAAAATGTTCGTTTTAAGGAATTGAAGAAATTTGTCACGATTATATGCTATCAATTTAATTACAGGTGGAGCAAGTGTCAGAGGCATAAAGAACGGTGTTTTCAGAAATATTCTGAGTGGCTGGTTGAAAAAATCGATTTTTCACAATACGTGGTTAAGAAAATTCCTTCTACATCAAATGCCGGAAGCTCTGGTTTTGGAAGACCTCCTAAAAACTTCAATGATTCTTCCTTGAAAACAAAGCAAAGAAAAGTTAAACAACTTTTAGAAAGAAGCGAAGAAGAATTGTCTTTAGCAACGGAAATGAAACTTAGAAAAAGTGGGAAAAGGGACTCTGCAAATATTATCAAGGAGCTTTCGAATGCTCCTTCTTCAGAAGGTATTGCTATAAAGAAGGCTCGTATTGAGCCGAAATCGGCCCAATGCTTTTCAGCACATCAAGCTTTGGCAATGATGATCGACATGAATTTGTCAACGCATGACTACCGCTTACTCAGAGAATACTCAAAAGATGTAAATTCGACAATATATCCGTCTTATCATCAAGTGCAAGAAGCAAAGCAGTTGTGCTATCCAGAAAAAATTACGATTTCAGAAACTTCTGCCGATATAAATTTGCAATGTTTAATTGATCATACTATAGAAAGGTTGTGCATGGCTCAAAAAGATGTAATTTTGACTATGTTGAATGTATGCGACGTATTTATTAAATGGAAATGGGGTGGAGATGGTGCTGATCGAAGTAGGTACAAACAAAAATGTTCACAAGAAACATTTTCTGACGAAACTTTATTTAGCATTTCTATAGTTCCTATTCAAATGTATGCTATAGTAAACAATGTTAAAACTATCATTTGGCAAAATCCAGCTCCTTCCTCAACACGATATTGTCGTCCAATTAAATTTACTTTTGCGAAAGAAACGAAAGATTTTACAATACAGGAGGTGAAAAATATTGAAAATCAAATTGCTACGATCACTCCAACTGTAATACAGACGGATAATATACATATGTCAGTTATATCAATATTTATATTGTGTATGGTTGATGGCAAAGTTTGCAATGCATTGTCGATGTATTCTTCCACTCAAACTTGCTACATCTGTGGATGTAAACCAATTGAGATGAATGATCCGCGCAAATTACTCGATAAAAAAGCAGACGTCAATATGTTAGCTCTGGGACTCTCGCCATTACATGCCTGGATCAGATTTATGGAGTGTTTGCTTCATATTGCATACAGATTAGATTTTAAAAAGTGACAGGCTAAGGGGGCAGAAATGAAAACTCTTCTTACTAAAAAAAAACAACACATTCAAAATCAATTTAAAAAAGAAATGGGTCTCTTGATAGATATGCCAAAACAAAAGGCCGGCAATACAAATGACGGAAATACGGCAAGGAGGTTCTTCCGAAATGCGGAAAAAAGTGCTCAAATAACAGGCATTGATCAGAGCATTATAGAGCGTTTCCATGTTATCCTCGAATGCCTAAGTTGCGGGTATGCGATTGATCCCACTTTATTTGAGGAATATGCAAAAGTTACAAGAAATCTGTACTGCGAAAAATATAATTGGTACTATATGCCAGTTACAGTTCATAAGATCCTCCACCATGGGAAGGATATTATTGCTTCGTATATACTTCCTATAGGTCAACTATCGGAAGAAGCCCAAGAAGCACGAAATAAAGATAATAGAAG
>NW_017300019.1:727920-728175 GCF_001594075.2 Trachymyrmex cornetzi | reverse complement strand
GGCAAGGGGAACCACCTTAAAAAAGCACCCCGACGAGGTGTAAGTCCGACCTTGTGACCTCCATGTGGTACATTTTGGGTAAAGCTGACACAGGCGGCATCGACTGTTCAAGATCTTGATAATTAGGAATCTTTAAAAATCGATGTACACGACTACAAATGAATCTAAAGGTAGAATTCAAATTCACCAGCAGATGGATGCATCATAGCTATGTAAATACCTAGTATTGTTTGAACTATTTTTTGTACAAACACA
>NW_017300019.1:727197-727887 GCF_001594075.2 Trachymyrmex cornetzi | reverse complement strand
TAACTTGACCTCCACATGACCTCTAAGGGTAATTTTGACCTAGACTTGATAACGTATTCGGACGTAAAATTTTCCGCTTTTTTCATTTCTGAAGTCATGAATAAGGGTTTACATTTGTAAAACGGTACTTTGACCTTGAGTTATGCCCAAGGTCAAATTCAAGGTCACCATCAGATAGATCTCCCGAAATCCTGCATATTTTGTCTGAACCATTTTTTTGTACAAACATATCCATATCTTTTAGAAGGGTGGATCGGGTGCTCTAAAAGTAACTTGACCTCCACATGACCTCTAAGGGTAATTTTGACCTAGACTTGATAACGTATTAGGACGTAAAATTTTCCGCTCTTTTCATTTTTGAAGTCATGAATAAGTGTTTACATTTGTAAAACGGTACTTTGACCTTGAGTTATGCCCAAGGTCGACCTCAAGGTCAAATTCAAGGTCACCATCAGATAGATCTCCCGAAATCCTGCAAATTTTGTCTGAACCATTTTTTTGTACAAACACATCCCTACCTTTTAAAAGGGTGGTCGGGTGGTCTGAGACACCCTGTATATGCTTTTTAATAAAACACGTATGTATTTTGTATGTAATAAAAAATAGAATTCTAGTATATTGTTACGTCCGAGGTTCCGCATGCATGGAACCTGAGGGGGTGAACGTAACGCGAACCGAAACGCCGTATCG
>NW_017300019.1:725493-726121 GCF_001594075.2 Trachymyrmex cornetzi | reverse complement strand
AAAGGGGCGACGTTCACTTACTATTTGATGAGATCAGAGCTGGGTTTAGTGAAGAGCCTTCAGGGGGGCCTGGTAGTCGGCGTATGTGTTGGAGACCTCAGGGCGTTGGATCACTGACTCTATTTTAATTAATAATGGAGTCACCCGAGACTCAGACTCGATTCGTTTTATTTAGGTGGGTAGCTTCTCGACTAACCCTGAGAATTATACTGCAAAGCTCTCGGTAAAGATTATAAAGGCCGCAAGACTAAAGAAGAGACTAAAAGGAGCGACTAAGAAAAAAGAGAGACTCTCAGGACCGCGGAACCGTGGTTTATATAGCGGTTTTTCTTAATTAGTGGGGTTCAAATTTAGATGGTGGGATGACTTTCGGGATTTTGGATTGGTCGAGATTATGGGGGAGGAAAGAAGTCGGTTGGTATAACCAAGTGTCATCTTAGTTGATGACTTTCTTAAATTTATAGGAAAATGCACGTGCACCGATTAAGACGAGCGCACGTGCACTGTCGGCACGCGCCCGTCAAACACTTTCCCTGGACTTCGCATGTCACATTTATATTTTATGGTCGCAGACATCGTGAGAATCGTCCGCGACTTGCCTGTCAGGAAAATGTTTAGGCGCCAGTAC
>NW_017300019.1:723398-725465 GCF_001594075.2 Trachymyrmex cornetzi | reverse complement strand
CTGTCCAAGGGAAGTGTCATCGGCGGTGCATTAGCTCCCGTCGTTCACCGATTCCAACTCTATTTTATCTGGCATTAATGTAGGTACTGGAGTCTTTTTACTTTAAATTTTCTCATGGAAAGAGATTTTTATTACTTTTCTTAGAAGTCCTAGGAGTTGATAACCCTTAGGTCTCCGTGAGAAAAAGAAAAGAGGCAGCGTGAGTCCGCTGGACGTAACAATATCATTTTTAAACTTTCTGGTTTTATTTTTAATCTATTTAATCAATTCCCGGGAAAAATGTTGGTAATTATGTACTTTAAGGGACACCGCGCCGATGACCTTGGTCTTGACATATGTTGTTAAAGTCGTGACTCTGAGTGACCTCCAACAGGTTTTAGATGGCGGTCGTCCTTAATTAAAAAGTCATTAACAAAAGAAGTTTGAAAAATGTATAACAGAAAAAAGGTTTTTGCGGCTAACTAATTTATTATAAATAAGATCTAAATTTTTCATAAAAACAAAGGCCTTCTTTGGCGTTAATTTTAACATAATAAATATTTGAAAAAATAACAAATTATAAAAAATATTTAGCATTAATGGCGTTTATGCTGTAGTACATCGTGGTACATCGTAAACATATTGAAAACAACCGCTCTGATTTGCTTGATGAAGATGTCTTAGCAACGGTCTATTGTACGCCAAGATTAACGTAATTCTATGAGTGTGTGTCTAACGCGCCCACTGAAGCGGATCCAAAGAGTTGCCTTATCTATCCAAACTGTTGGCAGGCGGCGTCATTATAAAGTGGCAATATATAATATATAAATGTCCAATTATGATTTTTCTTTATTTTGAAAAACTATATTTCGTTACAACCATATATCATAGTAACTAAAATTGAATTTTTGACAAAGAGAATTATAACTGAGTAGCTTATTTGTACTTTTAAAATATCATTACTTAACCTTCCTTGGTGGAAAAATTTCATTGAAATTATTTCACGTTTTAGAACACTTCTCAGCAAAATTTCAGCATATTAGAAAAAATTCAGTTTAATTTCAGCGATTTTTAGCTGAAAAATTCATTTTCAGCCAAATTTCAGATAAATTTCAGTTCAATTTTAGAGAAATTTCAGCGATTTTTCAATATGTTAACTGAAAAATTCACTTCTAGTGAAATTTCAGCAAATTTTCAGCAATTTCGCTGAAATGTTCCAAAACGTTGAATTTTTTCAACGAAATTTTATCATCAGGGAATTATTATAAATATTTTATATATTACAAATATTATAAACATATTATAAATATTTTAATTCTTTACCTCACAATTTCTTTAAAAAATGAATTTTCTAAATATTCATCCGTTATATTTTGTAACCTCATTAGTCACCACGTTTTATTTTATTCTCGCATTTCCCGCTCAGTTGCGAACAGTCACGAAGAATTCAATTTCATGATTAGACACTAGCACTGAAATTTTGGTTGGAGATTTGAGATTGGAGATCTGAGATTTGAGATTTGAAATCAATCTTGAGATTTGAGAAACGACTATGAATTCGGGCCTTAGGTTTTTTATCATATACATTCATATACCTCTGTTACACGCACTGATAAAACCGTTTTAGAAAAAATCGTTTTTATGAAACTGACCAATCATAGCTATTCCTCGGAAGAATGGAATGACTATTAGCGTTTTCCGCCTGGCCAGGTTTGCACCAACTTAGGTTGTATTAATGGCGTTTTGTGCTCTCCTATTGGTAGAGCGGGTGACGTCAACCAATAGGAAAGATTAATCCAACCTAAGTTGGTGCAAACCTGATCGGGCCGAAAACGTTATATATAATTGGCCAGTTTCATAAAAATGTTTTATTAAAACGCTTTTATCAGTGTGTGTAAACGTAGTCACTATTCTTACGTGGTGCAATGATATATGATAACTAATTAATATTTAATAATTAAATTGCAATAATTAAAATGATAACTGGATAAATATACGAGGTGTGATCAAAAAGTAAGGTGACTTTTTGAATTTCGCGCGCTCTGTACACTCTAATTTCAAAATTTTTTTTTGTTGTGTTGGTACACT
>NW_017300019.1:722326-722890 GCF_001594075.2 Trachymyrmex cornetzi | reverse complement strand
AAAAGCGCTGGCACAAGTGCATTGTATCAGAGGGGGATTATTTTGAAGGGGATAACATAATTTTGGATGAATAAATGAATATTTTTTTATAAAAATGACAAGTCACCTTACTTTTTGATCACACCTCGTATATGTTGATTGTTTGATGATGAAAAAAGATAAAATAAATAAGATATATTCAAAGATATATTCGTGCTTCTTTCTCTGCCCCAATGTCTAATTATTAGCGTTTTCGGCCCGATCGGGTTTGCATCAACCTGGGTTGGATTAATCTTTTTTTATTGGTTGACGTCACCCGCTCTAGCAATAGGAGAGCACAAAACGCCATTAATCCAACCTAAGTTGGTGCAAACCTGGCCGGGCCGAAAACGCTATTTGAATCTATCTCACTTTAAGGACGTTCTCCGAAAAATCCATTTTCTTTAGATTTTTCTGAAACTTACAGAATAAGCTTGTTTTAGTGTTCTGAACATATATACTTTGAAGCTCAGTACTTGTTGCGGGATTAAAAATCGAGATATTCCACTTCAAAGTTGAAACGTTTAACATAGAACCCCTATACTA
>NW_017300019.1:719370-719600 GCF_001594075.2 Trachymyrmex cornetzi | reverse complement strand
TGGCAGGCCACACTATTCGCTGTATGTTGACTTCATTTAAAAAATTGGTCACTGTTCGTGCTACGTGTGGTCTCGCATTGTCTTGCATCAATAGGAAGTAATCTCCAATAAATTCCTTGTATGGTACAACGTATGAAATAATAATGTCTTCGATATAAACATGAGAATTCATATTACACTCAAAAATATGGAGATCTGTATGAGCGTCTGTCGATATTCCGGCCCAAATC
>NW_017300019.1:715402-717197 GCF_001594075.2 Trachymyrmex cornetzi | reverse complement strand
TGCTATTTGAAAATATTAAAAATTAGTGCTAAATTTTAAGTGGCCCGTTTTTTTTGCGTATGAGTGTATTTTTCTAAAAAATGGAATGACTGGTTAGTTTCTAACTACGAATATTATTAAATCCGATTAATGTCCATTTCTACCAATATAGATTAAAGTTAATCTACATTAGTGGAAACGGACATAAAGTGTAAACGTAGGCCCGTATTCAGAACGCGCTTACAATGATGTTAGCGCGCTAACATACTATACTTTACGTCACGTATATTATAGAATTTCAGAGATAAATATGTGCTTTTATCGATAAAAGCGCGTTCTGAATACGGGCCGTAGTCTATAATAACGTAGTCTATAATAACGTAGTCTATAATAACGTAGTCTATAATAACGTAGTCTATATAACGTAATCTATAATTTATAGAAATTGTATCTATAATTTATAAACATAATGTAGGAAACGGGGATACAGTCGAATCACAACCGTTAATGAATCACACTTAGATGATACATAACTGAGTTTATTATAATGAGATATAAAGGTTAATGACTCGCTGTACGTCCTTGAGTTCGTATCTAATGACTTGTCGTTAAAATCCGCACTGCCAACCGCTGCGATGTTATTGCCGCAATGCTATACCGGTCATGGGGAAACTAGTGAAAATCCCTATTTCGAAGACGCGCGTTACAAATCATCAACATTTACGCAATATCCCCACAATAAAACAATTAGAAGTAAGGATTAAATATAACGCACAATTGAAACAATAATAAGATATAGAACATAGGCCGTGTTCCGATATGCACTGCTAGTACTGAAAATCTATAGTTCACGTTACGTATACTGTAGATTTTCAGTACTGGCAGTATATATCGGAATACGCTTATAAAATATAAAAACATAATTAATTATGAAGTCATATTTTATTTGTATGTTACATTTAACTCTTATTTCTGATTTTTTTATATTTAAATTTATACAGTACAAAATCTTGTAACAAATATTGCAGTAATGTGATAATATTACAGCAATGTTGTTGCATTATTACAATATTTCTGCAATATTGCTGCAAGTATTCCTCCGCTGTGCGCAAAATCTAATATTGCATACATATTATGTTGTAATATTGCTGCAACATTACTTATCAATATTTTTTAAACGGACATTTTTACGTTGCTGCAATGTTGTTGAAATGTTGCAGCAATATTTCGCAATATTTTTGCAAGGTTGCAATCTTGCAATGAAATATTTCTGCAATGTTGCTACAATGTTTCTGTGTTATCTAGACCCTCGAATACTTTTTAAAGATAATTTTATCGTATGTATTTTGGAACATAATGCTAAGTAATAATATGTTAGCAGTTAGGTAATGGAATAATTATTGAAATATTGCATAATTTTATAGCAACATGTAAATGATATTTCTCTATAAATTTAATGTACTGAATTGTAACACTGCAGCAGTAAATTCCAATAAAGTGTTGAACATAATAAATTATTATTATCTTCTACAAAATATTTTTCAGTACTGTTGTAATATATTCAATAAAATAAAAAAATGTCAATATTACAGCATTATTGCTGCAATTTTTGTAATATTGCGCGCTATTAAAATATTACAATATTACTACAATATTTTGTACTGTAGGTATAATCATATTTAAATCTTTATATCTCAAAGACTATTGCTTAAAATAAAAATTCATAAATAAACGTTTTATTTACTTTTTTTTAAACCTTCGTTACTATTATATTGTATTTTGAACGGCCGAATGTTGGAACACCGACTTGTATATA
>NW_017300019.1:703432-715188 GCF_001594075.2 Trachymyrmex cornetzi | reverse complement strand
CCCCTCAATAATTTTTTTAACAATCGCAAATAATTTCTGCGATCAACACTGTAAGGGTACATTCCATTTAACGCCCGCAACGCTTGTGGAATCATTTCATCCTTGTTGTTTATCAAATGTTAAACAAGGACAAACGATGCTCGTGAGCATTGGGAGCGTTAAGTGGAACGCAGCCTAAGGAAACGTCGAGCAGGAACGATGTATAGCGGATTTATTGTCAGAGTTAGTGAAGTTTGTAAAAATACTTTTAACGATTCCTGTAAGTACGTGTAGAGACGAGCGTTCATTTTCTTCCTTAAGGAAATTATTAACGTATATACGAAGTACTATAACGCAACAAAGATTAAATTCTGTAAGTATTTTACATACACATGCAGAAGAAACAATATGATTAGTTGTAAATGCTGTTGTGCAAATGAATTTATAAACCGAACTGAAAATCGGCGCGCTAACTTCGCACGGGAATAGGAAGACCGCGCACGTACAGGTAGTACATACACTGTAATGAAAGTATGTAAATGCAATGTAATTACCAGGAAAGAAAAGACCGTGAGAAAAAGGTCATTTGGCATCCTTTTTCTCCCCCCCCCCCCAATATTTTTCATAAGTCGGCGCCTATGCACATAATACAGCTTATTTGTATCCCTTGTGAGTTATGTTCAATTTATATTCCTAATTTTTTTACATTTAAAAAATACTTAATATTGATTCAGTAATAAATCAAAACGTAATATTATTCATATCTTAGAAAAATGGCACTGCAATAAAATGCATTGTAATTTTTCAACGCTGTTGCAATAATATTGTGGTAAACTGCAATGTAATAATTGAACGATATTTCTGTAATATTACGGTGCAATATACCACAATCATTGAATGATTTTGCGATAATATTAAGTGTACAACTTTGCTTCCGCCGTTTTCCTATAGATGGCTTTAGCGGTAAGTGGTGGTCGAAATAAATAGATCATAGACGTCATACAATAAACTTGGGCATCTGTCAACATAACCCCATAGAAACATTAGTCGATTTGTGTCTGCATCATAAAGTTATTCTCGATTGAAAATGTCAGTTTACGAGCCAAATTCTCGTCATTTGCGGGAGGTTTTAATTTTCTGCTTCAATATGAAGGAATCTGCGGCTGAGGCTTATCGAATGCTCTCAAATACTTATGGTGAGGCCGCTATTAGTGAAAGAACATGTCGTGACTCGTGAGTGGTTTCAGCGCTTCAAGAACGGTGATTTTGACGTCGAAGACCGGCATAGCGGTGGAAGAGAGAAGGTTTTCGAAGATGCAGAATTGGAGGCATTACTTGATCAAGACTCGTGTCAAAATCGAGAAGAATTGGCACGATCATTGGGAGTGACTCAACAAGCCATTTCAAAACGCCTCAAAGCCATGGGAATGATTCAGAAGCAAGGAAATTGGGTGCCGTACGAGTTGAAGCCGAGAAATGTTGAACGGTGTTTGTTTGTTTGTGAACAGTTGCTTGAAAGGCAAAGACGGAAGGGATTTCTGCATCGCATTGTAACTGGGGACGAAAAAAGGGTTCATTACGATAACCCCAAGCGCAGAAAATCATGGGGAGTTCCCAGTCATGCTTCCACATCGACGGCCAAACCGAATATTCACGGCTTTAAGGTCATGCTCTGTATTTGGTGGGACCAGCTCGGCGTAGTGTATTATGAGCTGTTAAAACCGACTAAAACAATCACAGGCGATCGGTATCGAACGCAATTGATGTGTTTGAGCCGAGCATTGAAAGACAAACTGCCGCAATACAACGAGAGACACGATAAAGTGATTTTGCAGCATAACAATACTCGATCCCATGTTGCGAAAGTGATCAAGACATACTTGGAAACGTTGAAATGTGAAGTCCTACCCCACCCACCGTATTCTCCAGACGTTGCTCCCTCTGACTGTCACTTGTTTCGATCAATGGCACACGGCCTGGCTGATCAGCACTTCCAGTCTTATAAAGAAGTAAAAAATTGGATCGATTTGTGGATTGCCTCAAAAGATGACCAGTGTTTTCGACGCGGGATTCGTACGCTGCACGAAAGATGAGAAAAAGTAGTGGCCAGCGATGGACAATACTTTGAATCATAAATATATAACCAGTTTTTTACAATAAAGCCTCGAATTTCGGAAAAAAAACGGCGGAAGCAAAGTTGTACACCTAATATTACAAAGCGATATATCACATTGCAATATTTGAACAATATTGCGGTAATACTGCTTTGCGATATGTTGTACTGCAATATCCCTGATAGCAAGCTGACGTCGTTTGACGTCAAAATGACGACAAAATGACGTAGCTTGCTATCTGGGATTTAAACAATATTGCGGTAATGCTTCAGAGTGATATAACATATTGCAATATTTGAATAATATCGCGATAATATTGCATTGCAATGCATCATACCGAAATATTTGGACGATATGCGGTATTGCATTGCGATATATCTAACTGTAATATTTGGACGACATTGTAGTAATATTATAGAATGATATATCACATTGCAATATCTCAGAATTATTGCAATATTGGGTTGTCGAAAAAGTTACAACGCATTTTTTGCTCAAAATTGTATATACAATATCTTTATTAAAATTAAATAAAATTTAAATTTAAAAAAGCGTTTTAAAGTGTGAAGTCTCTACTTTCAAAAGCTTACTATAAATTTTTAATTTTATGTGAGTTTGGTAATTTTTACACACAGAATACTAGCTGATAAAAATAAAAAAATTTTTTCTCACTTTGAAGGTCTGTAACATGCCTAAAAAAAATTGAGAACAATTTCGACTATCTATCGTAAAAGCTTACAGCTTTCCCTGCAAAATCATTTTTTAAAAATATTCCTACAATTTTTTGTTACTAAGTTATCGCGGATTAAATAAAAGGAGTATTTTGACTTTAATTGCTCATAACTCTGTTCAAAAATAACGTAACGTAATTATTAAAACAGATTCTTAAAACTGAAACTTTGCTCTATCGAATGATATAATTAAATGTAGGATATATATAAATTTGAATAAAAAATATGACAAAAATACGTCATGACTTTTCCGACAATCCAATATTACGTTGTGATATATAGCAATGTAATATCTCAATAGTATTTACGTAAGTTGAATTGCAAGTTCTAATATTACTGC
This sequence comes from Trachymyrmex cornetzi, assembly GCF_001594075.2. Lineage (NCBI taxonomy): Eukaryota > Metazoa > Arthropoda > Insecta > Hymenoptera > Formicidae > Trachymyrmex > Trachymyrmex cornetzi. Next base: position 712,024 of record NW_017300019.1, on the reverse strand, counting down.
AATATTACTACAATATTACATATTATGTGGGGAGTTGAATAAAGTATCGCAATTTTGTGATATAATAATCTTTGAAGAATAATTAAAGCTACTATCACACTTAGGTTGTTATACAAATACTCTTTAATGAGAATTCAAAAGATATATATTATTTAGGATTTATTATATAAAATAATATCACTTAGGTTTAACTTTTTAATTTGGTAAAATAGTTTTTGTTTAAGTAGCACGTATGTATTCTGGGCTTTTTTTTACCTTTTCTTAAAAAAGTAATTTAACATATTAATTTCTACCTGCGTTTTTCTACTTAACACAATATTCCTATCAAATTCTTCAAAACCTTCTGTCTTCCCGGGAAAAAATGTTATACATATTTTATATATAATTTATTATATATAATTGCATATAAAATATGTTAATTTTTAATATAATTATATATATAGTTTTACATAATTTAATATAATTATTATATATACATAATTATATATAATTATAATGAAATATTTTTCCCGGATTGCTATTTTATATTAGTTTGATATAATATTTTGGAAATATATATATTTTTAGTTTATCAGAAATATATTTTCTTAAATCTTAAAAAATGTGAAATAAAAAATTGTATTTTGACACTCTAAATGCTTATCTTACAACTAAGATTTCAAATGCCGCCGTCGGCCGCACTTTTCAAGAAGAAAGAAGAAAGTATTTGCAAGTTTGGAAAGTATTGGTAAGTGAAGAAAGTTAACCGACTAACCTAAATTCTTTAACGAATGTGATCCGTGACGAATTTCACCATTGAGTTCTTTAACTTGTTAGTAAGCCGTTAGGCAATCTCTGTCTCAATTAATATTTTATTAATTATTAAAACGAGCACTCAGTTGATATTTTCAATCTATATTAATAATCAAAGGGTCATTGACTATAAAACTAAGTTACTATAGAGCCGGCGACTTATATATGGAATGTTTGAAGAGCTTCACACTCAAAATAATCTGAATGTGGAAATTCCACACGTAGAGTTTGGCCAATTTTTTCCAAAATTATTTATTATAGAGTTTTTCATTAGCAGAATTCTCTTTGGTGCGCACTGCATGTAATAATTTGACACAAGCATGAACTCAGATAACAGAAAAAATAAAGTTACCTAAAAATTACTTAAAGTTACCTAGAAGTTATCTACTTTTAAGATATCCTTTGTTAATTTATAGGTATCCTTAACTTTGCTAAAATTGAAAATAATATATTTAAGATCAATAAAATGGGGACAAAACCGCTTAAATAAGTTCGCAATGCTCTCTTCGCGTATGTAACTGAAATCCTAGATTTAAACTAACTTGTAAATATATTTATATGAGCAAATACAGTTCAATAATTAACGTTGTAGTTGTAAACAGCAATAAATAGAAACGCGTATAGGAACACTAGTAGCAGTAAGGCTGAAATCAGACTACGCATTGAAGATTGAGATTGAAGATTGAAAAATTGAAACTTGATTAATAAGAAATTTTAGTTCCTTTTGTTTTTATTAATTAAATTTCAATCTTGTAATCTTCAATCTCAATTTTCAATGCGTGCTCTAATACCGGCTTAATACGTAGTCTGATGTCGGCCTAATCGAGGAATAATAAGAATTCGCAATCAGCACAAAGAACGGAGAGACCGTTGGTGGAAAGGGAAAGGCTCTTCGTGTCGATCCTCACAAAATTGTCATTCGGAGATTTAACCGTGCGAGTTAAGTTGGTAGTTACCAGGCTCTTCGCATCAATCGCGACTGTAAACCATTATATCTGTTTAGCATTACATGAACAGTTTTATTGTAAAGCTTGATACGTATATAACTCTAATGATAGTGGTTTATATTTTTTAATTCTTTCAATTGTGGATAATAGTCAAAACGTAATAATAAAATAAAACATTTTTTTATCGACAATCAAGTGGACAAGACATAAGCAGCAAAGATGGCTCGGCAACCTCCAAGCTATGAGCTTCTGTCAGAAGAAAAGACAAAGGAAATGTTGAAGCTCTTTAAAGGCGAAAGAACTGGATTCGTTCTTGTTGGTCCAAAAAAATACTTCTTCCCGTTTAGATATATAGAACAGGGTGAAGGTTTTTATAATTTCAAAGTTAGATCAGATGACACATGGTTGCTGTCACATCCAAGATCGGGTACGTATTAACACGTCTGCCTAGCTGGCCCCTCACTTAACCAAATCTTAATGAATAAATTATATAATAATGCTATTTATGAGCTCTCAAAATCCGTAAAAAAAATTTTTACGCTCATTTCATTGCTTTATTTACCTAAACAAAATTTTTTTTGTGGTAGAACTGAGTAGGCTGTCAGTTAGCCCGCCCCTCCACATGTTAATAACCGATTTGGAAAATCAAATAGACAGGATTTATGCGCTATTTATGCGCTTTCATATTCACATAGTTTCAATTTTTGCGCTGCATCCCTTAAGACACTTCCCTCTTGAAGCAAACAGACATATTTATCTCTAAGTCGTTTAAAATTGCAAAATTACGCTATTTAACTATACAAAATATATCTTCGATTTATGTGCTATCATTTCCAAGCAATTTCGATTTTTGTACTGCAATCCTTTAGAAGATATATTTTGCATAGTTAGATAGCATAATTCTGCAGTTTTAAGTGACTTAAGAATGAATATGAGTGTTAAGGATGCAAAGCAAAAATTGAAACTATGTGAATATGAAAACGCATAAAGAGCGCATAAATCCTGTCTATTTGATTTTCCAAATCGGTTGTTATTAATACATGCGGGGCGGGGAGAGGGGGGGGATCTGACTGACGGCCTACTCAGCCCCCACAAAAAAATTTTTTCTTTAGCTAAATAAAATAAGCGCAAAAATTTTTTTTGCAAATTTTAAGACTACATAAATAGCGCATTATAATTTATTCATTAATATTTGGTTAAGTGGAGGGGGCAGACATGGTATCAACTGGTGATGAATGCAAAAAAAATTAAGCAACAGTAATTCTATTATATGGATATTTTTAGTGTAATAATATATATTCAAACAATAAAAATACGAGAAAACAGTGAAGATTTTTGATTTTATCTTTTAAGTGTACTAATTTTTCATACCAATTTAACTTGAATTTTATAAAAATTTACAAATGTATTATTATCCTAATTTACTTCAAAATTAGGTCTTCTAATTGGTTTTTCACCTTTTTAAAATTTATTTTTAAATATATTTTAATTAAATCAAGACGTATATATTTTTTGAAATTAAATCCCGATTTAAAAAATCCGATAGAAAACGAAAGAAAATGATTTTATCGTTTTGAATATGGACTTTGGTTTGTGATTTCACGAGAGACAGAGAGAGAGAGAGAGAGAGAGAGAGAGAGAGAGAGAGAGAGTGCGAAATCGAAATTTATTTAGCACTCTGAGACTAAATTCCCTCAAACGCTTAAACTTATACAAAAATATTATTACATTAATAGTTATATACAAAGTTGTGTGCAAAAGTGTGGAAGATTAACAAAAGTATAGAAGTTTATTGCCCACCACTAGATTATCTTTAATCTTGGTTCAATTTATTCATCTTTTTCTTTTAGAACTAGAAAAAGATAAAAAGTAAGTTAAAACTCAGCCATAAACCATTCATTGTCAGCCATAAACCACTCAGCCATGAAACAATATTTGATAATGTTAAAGATGGTCACATCTCACTGCATGGTCTACACAATTTGCATATGGAAACGCTTGAAATATGGCTTTGCGATTTATAATTCAGCTTTATATTTTACGATAATGTTTAATATTTTCTTGCTGAAGATGGCTCAAAACGGAACCGAAACGTTCAAAAATAATTATTTATTTTTATATTATTGTATATTATGTATTCTTGCGCAATTTTGTTCTAGCGTCAACTCTCCTAACGCCTCGTGAATTATACTTATTGTTCTTTAAATATGTATGATATAGCATTTCGTGAAATTACGAACCAAAGATTATATTCAAAACAATAAAATATCTTTTTTCATACACTGTTTAAAAAAATATATTAAATTTCATTTTTAACAATGTAGAATTAATATTAAGAATCTTTATTTTAGACCGCATTTTTGAGAACACAATCAATACTGGAAATTTTAAATGCCTATTACGATTAAAGCTGGATCTTCATTGCTTTTTAAATAATTAAAACGTGAATTACTAATATATACAATATATGTTTTTATATATATGTATAACATATTGTAGTCTTTTCGAACTGCGCGCCGAATTATTTTTCCAGACTATAAACGCAATTAAAACTACTCTAGTAATCGCGAATTAAATTGACAAGCAATTTTAATAATTTGATGCTACAATCAAGCATCATATTATAAAGATGTTAATATGTTAAAAAACTATTAATAAATTTATTGCGAAAAATATTACCGGCCGGGACTTGAACTTGGATCTCTTGTATTCCATACAAGCGTCCTAAGCCATTAGAACACCGAGGCTAGAATTAATGCGTATGTTATTTCACATAAAATGATATTAATTACACATTAAAATTACGCATCGGATATAGTTTACAGTATTTGAAAACGTATATGCGGTATCGACGGAATTTGAACCTAAGACCTAAGAAAAGAACCTGGATAATCTACATAATACGACCTATTGATAACCTAACCTAACACGATAACTCTGGGCTATAATCGCACACTAGTCAGATTTGGCATTCGACTGTTATTCGACTTCTCGTATAAGTTATTATGATAAACTCGCTGTAGGCTGTCAATAGTGATCTATATGGAATTACATACATCGAAAGGTTTATCGGTACTAATAGGAAATTCTTTACCGTAAAATTAACCTATACGTTTTTATAATGTACCGACCTATAGGTGCCTATAATTTTAAAATTACAGAAATTGAAATATTCTTTATGGAAAATCACTTACGGCCCTCGACTGGTCAATATATATTTCAATAGTTTTCTTCGTATACGGTAACTTCAGTATATACGCCGCGCCGGGATTTACGCCGTAGAAATCAGAAAAAATAGAAGGAGTGGAGGTAATTTTCTTGCAACTACTGTTACATGCCTTTATATTGTATTAGTATTGTGTTATAATTTCGGGTTTTACTGTTAATATTAATGAAATTATTGTGAATTAAATCGATTTGTCACTATAATAAGTATATAGCGACATTATAAATTATAATTTAAATAAAACAATTACTGTAGAACGCGTAAAAGACAGTGGTTATTTCGTTGTCACTATAATAAGTATATAGCGACATTATAAATTATAATTTAAATAAAACAATTACTGTAGAGCGCGTAAAAGACAGTGGTTATTTCGTGATATATAAGTGTAGAGAAACAATAAAGCATGTTGTATAGCAAAATACAAATACTTTGCTCTTGTATTCTTTATTTAATTTGTTGTTTTATAAATCCCATCATCTGTTTGGAATATACGGCATTTTTAGCGGATGGGATTTTTTTGCCTAAAGCATACAAAGTGCGCAGATGCGCTAAATGCAATAAACACATTACATGAAATATATACTTCATGTAATAAACTTTTAACATACGTAGGGAGATTGTAATTATTATCTATTATTTCATATACAATATTTATCATTTTTATTCCTTAATGAAATTTTGTAAACATATTTTATAAATTATTGTATCATTTTACATATTACTTTATTGTGTTATTTGTTATTTATAAGCATTATTTGTAAATTTTTTATAAGTCGTACATATCTCTTTCCTCCCCCTCTCCTTATAAGCAGCCGCATATCCCACTCCTTTGGGCAAAAATGCAAGGGTTTCAAAAAGTTATTTTTTTTAATAGGAAAAATAAGCATTTCTAATATTTTTTTCATAATAGTAGACAGCACAAAATTTTTACTGACGTAATTTACCTTAAACATAGTAAATAATACTTAATATAAATTAAGTTCTTGTTAGATGCGGCGTATGTACCGGAGTTATCATAAGTTTATGGTGAATTTATTGATAGACTACCAATAACTCAATCTTCGTAATTGACTACCAATAGTGTTCTGTCGAAAGGAATTACATGCATACTGGACGTATGCTCGCAAACGCTTCGTTCAAGAGATATTTACTTCTGAATACAGAACTGTAGGAAAATGAATAATTGAAATATCTCTTGTTTTGGTCTGAAGCTCGAAGATTATTGATAGACTTTTGTTTGCAAAGCTCATAGTTGTAGCTCGTAGTTCATAGCTATTAGTTCGTTGAATGCTTTTGTAGAATAAACTTATAATCATACCTCGTACGTATTCTAATAGTGAATATGCCGAATGGTATATTTATATGGATTTTGTGACGGAAATCGTTTTGAGCAAAACATTTAATAATAATTAAATTTTGATTACTATAAAGCGATAAAGAGGGTAGACCTTATTTCGACATTATTTATTTCTACAGTTCTGTATAACTTTAAAAGTAAATATCTCTTGAACGAAACGTTTGCGTCCAGAGGAAATTTTTGTTTGTTTGAGGTCCTGAATTCATATTTTAAGGCGGTTTAATCTAGAAACACCCTGTACTTATATGTTTTTATCATGGATGGCAATTATGGTGTGGAATCGTGGAACACTTTCAAAATTTAGCTTTGGATGTAAAAATTCACACTCAAAGGATCCAAGAATTGAATTAAAAATCAACTGTGAATTTTTGAAAATGTGCGCGGATGCGACCGATATTCGTGATGGCAGTACAACTACACGCATAGCGGAGATTCAACTTAGGGATCATTTATACTGGCCATAACCATGTGCCGTATATGGCATAATCTGTAAAAATTAACTAATCATAGTTACCATACCTATCATATTGTAGTTGATAGAAAATTGTTATTAAAAATTACATAAAAATTCTGATATATTTTCTATCTTTAATTCCAATATAAATAACAATTACAACCCTTACTTATTAGAATTGATAATAGATCTGCTATCATGTTCCCCATATTACATGAGATAGAAAACTATTATGTAAAACATCAAATCAATTTTGATAGATTTCCTATCTTTAATTCCGTTTAAAAAAAACTAATATGTTAATTACACATCGTGTAATTAATAAATTTTTTATTATATATTTTACATTGAATCCGAAGAAGATATTCATACAAAATATCAAATAACTTCCGAGTGATTTTCTATCATCAATGTCACATAAATAACGAATACGTGAATTACTCATCGGAACTAATAAAATTTCTATCAAGTACCTTACATTGAATCTGATAGAAGATATTCATGTCAAGATATTAAATAAGTTCCGAATGATATTTTATTGTTCTATATAAACAAATTCTATATAAACAAATATGAGTATAAATACGATAATTAAAAAATTTCTATTAATCTAAAACGATTAAAAAAAGATATTATAAAAACTGATTCGAAACGATAGCAGTTGTATTTAACTTGAAAAATACCTACGATAGACTTTATAAATAATGATAAAATTTTATAAGAATTTAATTATTTCTTATATATTTCTATCGGATTTTTTATTAGAGAACGTTTTAAATTTTATTTAAGATAACTTTAATAACCATAAAGATAAATTACCCTTTTCTTAGATGTAAAAAAGAAATTTTATTACTTGTGTGTGTTATTTCTTTGTTAAATTAGGGACGACTATGGCGCAAGAGCTCATATGGCTATTGGCTAATAATTTGAATTTTGACGTAGCGAAAAATCGTCTTCTTACTGAAAGGTTCCCATTTCTTGAGTGAGTATGTGTGTATATGATGATACATTATAAAAGAATATTATTCAAGTACAATTATAACAATTATAATGAATGATTTTGACTCTCACTATTAAAGGTGTATATATTTCCACACGTAATAGTGAAGTTACACTGCCGTCGAAAAGTTTCTATATAACTTAAAAGGATATATAACTTAAAATTATATAATATTCAGATCACCGTAACTCAGTAAAAAATCATCGCAGACAAAAAAATAAAAAAGCATTTTAAAGCTTGAAACTTACACTTTAGCACGCTTTTGACCGCTTTTCAAAAAAAATTTGTCTTTCTGTATCTTAATACATATCGCAATGTTGTATTTCTTAAAATTATGTAAGTACATTTAACAGTGCGCAATTTGATAAAAAGTTTTTTTTTTAAAAGTTTTTGTAATAAATATTTTTGAAAAACAGTATAAAGATTTACCTCCAAAATGCTTTTTAAACAATTTTCTTATGATATTTCTTGACTACGCAATATTGAAGCCTGCATACTAAACCTTCATTGCTAAATAACCAACGGTGAAATTTGGTAAAAAATCATCACAAAAAATTTTATCTTCTCAATTCTGTAGAATTAAATTTAAAAACGGTCAGAAGCTTGTTAAAGTACAAACTTCAAGCTTCAAAATACTTCTTTAATTTTTTACGATGATATTTCACCGAATTTTAATGTTGGTTGTGAGCTATGCAGGTTTAGTTTCATGACGCGTAATTCAGTCAAGAAAAATCATAAAAAAATTTTTTTTAAAACATTTTGGAGGTAAATCTTTGTACTATTTTTAAAAAATATTGAACTTTTTGAAAAAAAAAC
>NW_017300019.1:698670-703359 GCF_001594075.2 Trachymyrmex cornetzi | reverse complement strand
TTTTGAAAAAAAAACTTTTTATCAAACTGCGCACTGTTAAATGTACGTAATTTTAAGAAATACAACAACGTGATATTTATTAAGATACAGAACTGTAAAGACAAAATTTTTTTGAAAAACGATCAAAAGCATGTTAAAGTATAAGTTTCAAGCTTTAAAATGTTTTTTTATTTTTTTGTCTGCGATGATTTTTTACCGAGTTACGGTGATCTGAATATTATATAATTTTAAGATATATATCCGAAAACTTTTTGACGGCAGTGTACATCCTACAAATAAAACTCTTATTATATTCTTCTTTACAGAAATTAAACAATTTGCAAAAGTAAACTTATAATCGAAGTTAAGTTTGTAAAAGTATTTTTTATTATCTGTATATAATATTTTGCCATCAATCTACATAAAACACTTCATCCAAATATCATCCCTTAAGATGATAATGTTCTCTGACTATCCTTAAGATATGCCTTGGGGATATGTCTGTTCGGTATAGGAAATTAATTACAATTTTTTTAAGCTATATTATTAGATATATACTATTATACACTGACATAACAAATATAATATGTGTGATATTACCATTATGTTACACAATGCAAAAAAAATGTATACATTTGTATAAAAACAATAAAACATAAAGGTTATGCGTTTCGCGGGTTTCCTCCGTGTCCAGATCCATTCTTGAGATGCCAACGTTTCGTGAACCTTGCAGTCCACTTCATCAGGGCGAGGAGCAGCCTGATACTGAACTGTTCCTCCAGGCCGTTCCTTTTTATATTACGCTGCTTGTTAGAGTGGTGGAGAGGGAAAAGCCATATACTCCCCGATATACAATTTATCGCGCTTCCTAGCACGAACACTACAATCCCTCACTGGAAAAACCGAATCACACATAACCAACTCAACGGACTTCATACAAAAGATTCAAAAAATCCGACTACGTCCCATAGACCTGCTTGTTAGTTTCGACGTAGAATCCCTTTTCACACAAGTCCCAATAAAAGACACATTAAAATTTAAATATAATAAAGGCCTCACATAAAGTCCCTCCCAACCTCATCCCGCTAATAGAGCACTGTCCAGATAGCACTGGACATCCCAAGGATGTCCATTTTAAGTCCAAATCACGTCTGCACGTCCATGGACATAAAATGGACATCCTTGGGACGTCCGTCATACGGATGTCCTATTCAAAACATCCTATGGATGTCCGAATTTGGATTTTACTTTTACTAAATGTTTTTCTTTATATTTTTATTATATTCGTATTATTTACCGAACCAAGAACCAACAAGTATTGAATAACATACTTTTTATATATCTTATATAATATCATATTAATAATATTACTCAAATAAAATTAGATAATTCAAAAAAATTGTAATTTTTATTTTTATGAAATACCCAATACTTTTAAATATTTTTAATCAAATTTAAAATTAAAGACACACTTATTGCAATTTTACCGAACCAAGAACCAACAAGTATTGAATAACATACTTTTTATATATCTTATATAATATCATATTAATAATATTACTCAAATAAAATTAAATAATTCAAAAAAATTGTAATTTTTATTTTTATGAAATACCCAATACTTTTAAATATTTTTAATCAAATTTAAAATTAAAGACACACTCATTGCAATATTGGTGGACTAACTCACATTTGGTGAAAGCGGAGAATATAAATAAGACAGTCAGAGGATGGTATAGCATATATTCCAATAAACACGTATTATCATATAATACGTGATTACTAATATTGCAGCAAGGTCTTCAACTGAAAAAGATGTCCAAAATTAGTCCATAACACGTCCATAATAGGTCCAAAATTGGATGTGTGCGGACATCCTATGGACGTACAAAGTTGTGACAAATGTACATCCATGGACGTCCATAGGACGTTCGACAGACATAATTTGGACTTCCTATGGACATCCCAATGTCCAGAAACGGATGTCTAATGGACGAACAATGGACGTCCTTATGCTATCTGGGTGCTTAACAACCACTTACACACACACATACACACACACTAGTCCTATGACAACCAATTTTATGAACAAACTTCAGGAGCAGCGAAGTGGGCTCTCCTATTTCTCCTGTAATCGCCAACATCTTCATGGAACATTTTGAGAAAGAGGCCGTCAGAAAAACACCCAAAAAACCAGAAGTTCGATTCCGTTATGTAGACGACACATTCGTGGTACGGAGACACAGCAGAGCCGAACTACGTAAATTCCTTGTTTCCTCAATAAACAACATCCAAATATTCACTTCACTATAGACATAGAGGAAAACGGAAAACTCCCTTTCCTAGATGTTCTTGTTTCTAAGAAAGTTCAACATCTTCATGGAACATTTTGAGAAAGAGGCCGTCAGAAAAACACCCAAAAAACCAGAAGTTTGATTCCGTTATGTAGACGACACATTCGTGGTACGGAGACACAACAGAGCCGAACTACGTAAATTCCTTGTTTCCTCAATAAACAACATCCAAATATTCACTTCACTATAGACATAGAGGAAAACGGAAAACTACCTTTCCTAGATGTTCTTGTTTCTAAGAAAGCTGACGGTACCTTAAGCCATCAAGTGTACAGAAAACCAACACACACAGACAGATATCTACATGCTGAGTGGCACCACCAACCAGCACAAAAACAGTCAGCAATCAACACACTAGTATATAGAGTTTTCACCTTTGTTTCCTCAATAAACAACATCCAAATATTCACTTCACTATAGACATAGAGGAAAACGGAAAACTACCTTTCCTAGATGTTCTTGTTTCTAAGAAAGCTGACGGTACCTTAAGCCATCAAGTGTACAGAAAACCAACACACACAGACAGATATCTACATGCTGAGTCGCACCACCAACCAGCACTACTTTTTCCCATCTTTCGGGCAGCGTACGAATCCCGCGTCGAAAAAACTGGTCATCTTTTGAGGCTCCGAACTATCTTCAAACCACCCAAAAAGATAGGACAAATCTTAAGAAATCCTAAAGATCAAAGACCTCCACTCAGTTCCGCAGGAGTATACAAAATACCTTGTTCCTGTAAGAAAGTGTACATTGGAGAAACCAGGAGAATGGTCAATCTACGGATCAAAGAACACTAACGTGATATCAGACTAAAACACACCACGCAGTCGGCATTGTCAGAACACAATATCGAAACAGGACATCAAATACTATTTGAAAAAACAACCACAATAGCCAACAGTACATCATACTTTCCAAGAAAGTATAGAGAAGCCATAGAGATACATAAACACCCTAACAATTTAAATAGAAATAATGGCTACAACATAAATAAAATATGGAAGACCATTCTCTCGGTTATTGAAGACCGACCAATTCCACCACCTCTTTCTCCAACAACCTCTTCCCCCTCTCCGCCCACCCCAACAAGCAGCGTAATATAAAAAGGAACGGCCTGGAGGAACAGCTCAGTATCAGGCTGCTCCTCGCCCTGATGAAGTGGACTGCGAGGGTCACGAAATGTTGGCATCTCAAGAATGGATCTGGAGAAACCCGCGAAACGCATAACCTTTATACAGAAAGCACCCGTGGAAGCCTCAAGAATATTAACAATAAAACATATTATTGTAAAAAAAATTTCCGTCTAATATAAATACATATTTTTCACAATTACAATTAAAAATACAAATTCTAAAAATACACAACTTTATAAACAAATATAAATAACAAAAAGGGGCTCTACGAACCAGATTTTTATATATTTAAATTCTTAAAACATACGTTTCGACCTTATTATTAGGTCATCCTCAGTGTATACACGTAGAGAACGCAAATTTAACAAAATTAATAAAACGGTTAGATACAATTTCTACAATTTCTACAGATTATAGTTACGCAAAATGTTGGTAGTATTCCTTCATATCTATTTTCTGTCGCAATAATGTAATGCTTTCAGTCTTGTAATATTCTCAGTTATATTCTTCCATTATAGGGTAAGACCGCCCAAAAGTGCGCACTTTTTCTTTGAGAAGTTACTATGTAACTTGTACAAGGACCCAAGTCTGTACAGTAAAGTGATGCTTAAATTATTCCTTACACTTCAAATTAAAAATTTGTCAAGTATCAATTTAATACTCTATCACTTTTACAGGTGATTAATTTTACTAAGAAGGGAAAAATGCGAACTCTTGAGCTAATGTCTTCCCAAGAGTTCGCATTAGTTCGCACAAGAGTTCGCACTATGAAAAAAATGTGGCTTATTAGAAAATAATGTTAATTAAAGTAAAAATAGCATTTATTTTTCATTAAACAAATATGTTTTTAAGTACTTGAGTGTATTTTTACATACAGAGTTCACATAAGTAAGTTTTTGATCGACAGTCGATCCTAACGCAATCGACATGGGCCCAGAGCCAACAGTTCTGTCGCTGGATCCAATTTTCACCGAATTTATAACTTGAATAGAGACCGTTACAAAATATGTTATTCATGATCTCGATGTCTGTCAGTACTGCTCATGGGTAAACTTTTGAAATGTTCTCAAATGCAAACTCTTGAGTCATCTCGTGTCACTTTTTACTTTTAATATAAATATATAAAAATTATTATAGATATTAAGTAAATATATCACTAAATATGAAGCAGAGACATGCATGCACATAATATAAATAGTACAGATTCACAAAGCAACAAATTG
>NW_017300019.1:688541-697743 GCF_001594075.2 Trachymyrmex cornetzi | reverse complement strand
CTTGCTTCTGAATCATTCCCATGGCTTTGAGGCGTTTTGAAATGGCTTGTTGAGTCACTCCTAATGATCATGCCAATTCTTCTTGATTTTAACACGAGTCTTGATCAAGTAATGCCTCCAATTCTGCATTTTCGAAAACCTTCTTTCTTCCACCGCTATTCCGGTCTTCGACGTTAAAATCACCATGAAGCATTGAAACCACCCAGATATGCCAATTCTTCTTGATTTTAACACGAGTCTTGATCAAGTAATGCCTCCAATTCTGCATTTTCGAAAACCTTCTCTCTTCCACCGCTATTCCGGTCTTCGACGTTAAAATCACCATGAAGCATTGAAACCACTCAGGACACGTTCTTTCACTAATAGAGGCCTCACCATAAGTATTTGAGAGCATTCGATGAGCCTCAGCCGCAGATTTCTTCATATTGAAGCAGAAAATTAATGTTGACTTTTGCAATGGTAGTAGGCAATAATACCAACATTCCTATTCTATAAATAAAGATATATCCTATTCTGTAATGAAAACTAATTTATGAAACCATAAATATTTAAAATGACATAATATTATCAATAATGCAGTCACTATTATTTTAATTACGCAATTTGCAAAAGAACACCGTAAGAATTTTCTTCATATTTTCGACGAATTTGATTCGTGAAACACCGTAAGTTCAGCGGCTATCTCTCTCAAACTGAAATGACGATTTTTTTAATTAGCTAAACAGATCATGATTTCATTAGTATTAATAAAGTGCAATAGTTAGTTTCTGAGAAATAATGGAATGTCACTTTAGGAGACCTATGTCAGTATCGACGACTTTCCTCTACTTTATTACATATATTTGACTCTCATGTGCCCTTTATTCTCTCGTTATTGTTTTTAAATTAAGAATTCTTGTAATAACTTATTTAACTCATTTATATTACTTATATTATTTATACATTTTTATTTCAGATATTTTTACTGCTTATAATCATTATACTTAAAAGCATTTCTATTATTGTTTATTGTAATTTTAACTTTTACGTTATTTTATTATTTTATTAAATTGAGGTATTAAATCTTATGATCTTTTATCAATGTTTGTTAAGGATGTATTAGACGTACAGTCCCTGCAAAGAAAATTAAATTTGGAAGTATGTTTAATATTTACACTTCAAATAAACTATATACATATGAAAGTTATGTGAATAAGATTATATTTTTATTTAATAATACATTTTTGTAGTTTATTTATTCTATTTGTTATTACTTTTATTGTTAAATATTAAAATTTTGAAAATGATAAAGAGATTTATATTTTTTGTTATAAGTACTTTAAATATTCAAGATAATTTATGCAAAGTTTCATTGCGATTCACTGATTAATTACAAAGATATAGAACAAATAAATATGTTGTTTATTTATTGGATAACGTGTTCATGCATCGCAATGTAACTTTACGGAAATAATTTTGAATACATAATGTACTTATACAAAAAATTGAGATTTTTGTCATTTATTTTATAATACATTTCCATGTATTTTTATATTTACAGCACAGATTAAAAAAATACTACTATTTATTAAAATAACTTATGATCCAGATAGTAAACCGAAATTTGTCGTATTATTTTTAAACGTGATTTAAGATAATTTTTTCATAATTTTGTTATCATTTTGAAAATATGTATAATACATTTTGTCAAAAAAGTACCGGGAATTGGTCAATAAAACACAAAATAGTTATTATTCATTCAAATTTATTGTATTGCCTTCAAAGTAGGTCCCTTCGGAAATAATACACTTATGCCAACGAATAATCCAATCATTAAAACATTTTTTAAACGCATTTTCCGGAATCGACTTCAGTTCTCGCCGCGAATTCTCTTTTATGTCTTCTATCGACTGAAAACGAGTGCCTCGAAGTGGTAATCTGAGTTTTAAAAAGAGAAAAAAGTCAGCCGGAGCCATATCAGGTGAATACGGTAGTTGTTCGATGATATTTGTTGAGTTTTTGGCCAGAAATTCGTTCACAATGATAGCCTTGTGAGATGATGCGTTATCGTGGTGCAAAATCCATGAGTTTTTTTTCCACAAATCTGACCTATTTCGACGAATTTGATTCGTGAAATACCGTAAGTTCAGCGGCTATCTCTCTCAAACTGAAATGACGATTTTCAGTCACCATTTCCTTCACTTTATCGATGTTAATTTCAGTTGAAGACGTTGATGGCCGACCAGAGCGAGGCAAATCTTTCACCACATCTCGACCGCTTTTCAATGCACTGTACCACTCATATGCACGTGTTTTTGATAAAGTCGATTCACCGTAAGCCTTCTGTAACATCTTCAGCGATTCGGTTTTTTTTAGCACACGAAATTCCATTTGCAATACAAAATTTGAGACAAATTCTTTGTTCGATCTTTTTATCCATTGTAAAAATCGCAAAACACACTTGAGATGACCTGACGAAATCGAGCATTATAAACAAATTAAATGACAGAGGGCACTCAAACTCCGCGTCAGTATAGAGGACAGTTATGCCAACTTAGCGACAAAAAGAATTTTGACAATTCCTTTAAGCGGGGTTTTTAAATGATCAATTCCCGGTACTTTTTTGACAGAATGTACATCCTTAAATTGTATCTTTATTCTTACCAGATTCAGTTTGTTTAATCATCCCGAAGTGACCCAAGAATTTTTATTCTTTAACAAAGATGACAAAGTAAAACAAAAATTATGTCGGGAAATAGCTTTGCCCGGTTATAAAGTTATTGCTGAAATGCCATCACCTAGATTTATAAAAACCCACTTGCCTTTCAACATGTTGCCTGGACTTGCAGATGCGGGTTGTAAGGTAATAATTAAAAAAAATGAAAAGATCCCTCTTATTAAATGTAATTTTCTATTTTTGTAACTTTCCTTAAAGATTGTCTATATTGCTCGCAATCCGAAAGACGTTGTAACCTCCTGGTATCATCTTAATTGCTCAATTAAGACACAAGGATATTTGGGTGACTTTTCCACCTTTTTAGATTATTTTCTAAATAATTTAAGTAAGTATAGAACATATCCAGAGAAAGAGCTATATATTTCTTACTTCTCTGTATCTTATTATAGATATTTTTATTATTTATCACATTCATGGGTTGTTTTTCTGAAAGTTTTATCTAGACGATTTATTTGTATCCATATATTCGTAATAGTTCGTAAGAAATAAATTTTGAATATAAAGTAAGAGATTGAAAAGATCGTAATAGATCCAATGGTAAAATTAAAAATTAAAATTATGCTTTATTTCGACAAAAATTAATGTATGGTTTTAGAAATAGAATATGAATATGAAATTAAATATATTAAATTCAAACTGTGTGTGTGCTAATTCTATATATAAAATAAATCCAAAAACTGAAATTGAAAATTGAACAAAACCAATACATAATTTTATAGTTCTTATCTATAAAAGTCTTTTTATAAAAATTCTTCTTCACAAAAAATTTTATATTACAAATGTATATTTTATATATTTAAATTGTAATTTTTATATTTTTACAAATACTAACTAGTAATCCAACTTAAATGAATAAAAAAGTTTAAAATAGAAATTTTTTTAAATATAATTTTGCAATAAATATTTTTTTTAGCTATCACATATGACTCTAATTATTCATGCAAAGTTGGATCTTTCAATCAAGAGTAAAATATATCGTGTCCATTTTCCGTCTGTAAAAATTTTATTCTTTATTAAATTCTATGAACAAAAATTGTGTGATTAATAGAAAGGAAAAAGTATTAGTCGTTAAATTAAAATAGACTTATCCCAAAAAAACCAATAACTTTAATAAAAATAATACGCATATGCACGTAAACATTTTTTTAAAATAATCTGCACTTTGTGTGTGTGTGTGTAACCTCTCAAAGCGTTGATCTTTCTACTTAGACATTCGATATGACTTTTACTATTATTGACTTATACATATAGGGTAATTCCGGCAAATACGCCGCGCTGGGATTTACGCCGCAGAAATCAGAAAAAATAGAAGGAGTGGGAGTAATTTTCCCGTAACTACTCTGTTACATGCTTTTATGTTATACTAGTATTGTGTTATGATTTCAGCTTCTTACTGTTAATATTAATGAATTTATTGTGAGTTGAATCGATTTGTCACTGTAATAAGTAACGCCATCATAAGTTATAATCTACATAAAATGATTAATGTAGGACGTGTAAAAGACTTAGTGGTTATTTCGTAATACATACGTGTAGTGGAATAGTAAAGCATGTTTGTATTATTAAGCATGTTTGCATTATTTGTAAATTTTTTATGAGCCGTACATACCTCCTTTCCCTCTGTGAGTAGCCATATATCACACCCCTATGAGATATGCGGAAAAAATACAAGGTTTCAAAAAGGTTTATTTTTTAATATGAAAAATAAATATTTCGGATTTCTAATATTTTTTTCATAGTAGTGTAGACAGTACAAAGTTTTTACTGATATAGTTCGTTTACTATAAACATAGTAAATAATACTTAATAAATTAAGTTTTTGATAGGTGCGGCGTATATACCGGAGTTACCCTATTTGTTCTCTTTTTGGAGGAAGGGTGAAAAGAGTGCTTTAAAAAGATAATTTTTAATGCCTTTACCTTTTTACCTATATAGCACCTTGGTCGCCGTATTGGGAACATATTAAGGAAGCCTGGTATTTAAGGAATTCGAAAAATCTTCTCTTTTTATTTTACGAGGATGTCACACACGTAAGTGTATACAAAAATTTTTGTTCTCAATTAAACAGAGAAAAGTCATCGATATTATTTTGCTTTTGGACAATAAGTTGACCCATTAATCGTCAGGGTACCAGTAATCGCCATGTTTACGTATTAAAGACATACTTTAGTATTTTTTATTGATCGTGCAAAAAATTTGTTGATATTTTTATTAGTTCCAACAAGGTATTTACAATGTTGTGTTACATTATGAAACTCGTAAGTATATAAGTTCACTACAGATTAAATCGAATATGTGCGGCAACCGAGTCGATTCGTGATTTTGACCAAATGCTTCATTGTGAGGTTAAGAGATACCATTTGACATCTCGTGTGATTTGGAATATTGGCAACTTGCATGAAGTAAATTGAGCATCAAATTATACTTAAATCAAGATCGCAGTTTTACGTACACCATCACAAATTATTGTTTCGTACAAATTTCATATTTTTTTTTACGTGACGAGCACCGGTTCATCGAAGCACGTAGTCGTTCGAGTAATCGCCACACCTGTTGATTACTGAGACTAAGTGACCTGAAAAAATTCTTGTAAATAAAATAATAATTTTATCCAAAATCCAAATAGAAAAATCAGAACCGTAATTGTTATTATCTAGAGATTTTACGGACCAGTAATCGTCATAGGCATAGTCGAGTTAATAAATAGATATGCAAACAAATAAAGAATGTCGATCACTGGATCATTTATATGTCGATAACTGGGTACGTTAGAGATGGGCACTACTCAAATAAAAACTAATTAAGTATTTACAATTCTTTTCTGTTGAAATAGTTATTAACAGTTATTGAAAATTTATAATAACTAGATCAGAGCGCGCGCTACGCGCGCGCCACGTGTTATTTTTTAATTGTGTTATTAATCTTACCGTGTATAATTTTCGTGTACAATTTTCAAATTCGATAAACCTTATACCCACAACAGCGTGTAATATTGCAGTGATATTGCCATGAGATTACAACATTGCAGTAATAGCGAAACTGGTAGTGCAATAGTACGTAAATATACTACTGAGATATTACGTACTATGATATATTACAATGTAATATTGCAATAATTTTATTATTATCTTACCACATATAATTTTTATACGTAATACCACTGAGATATTACGTATGATATATTACAATGTAATATTGCAATAATTTTATTATTATCTTACCGCATATAATTTTTATACTAAGATATACTACGACATATTACATATATTACGACATTTTATGATATAACTCCAAGATACTCACATAAATACAATTGTTTTGTTCCATTAATATTATGCTTCCTTTCATATCAATTTTCCTTCATTTCCTGCTTTCCTTCTTGCTTATCCTCTGTTCTTATCTCTTTTAATTCCTCCTTCTCTTCCTTTTTCTCAATTTTCTCAAACCATTCTTTTTCTATTTCCTTGCCTTTCCTTTTCTGTTAAATCCTTCCTTCTTATAAGGCCTTTTTTTTCAAAATCACTAATAATTTTCATATATACAATTTTAAAATTCAATAAACTTTATACCCACGCAGCATGTAATATTGCAGAGATATTGCCGTGAGATTACAATATTGCAGTATTATTGCAACTTTCAGTGCAATATTATTTAAATATACTATTGAGACATTACGTTGCGATATATTGGAATGTAATATTGCAATAATTTTATTACTATTTTACATATAATTTTTATATATACGATATATTACGATCGACATATTACAATAATGTAACACTGCAATAATTCTGTTATTAACTTACAACATATAGTTAATTTTTATATAATTTTTAAATTCAAAACTTTTGTGTCCTGATCTATTAATTACAACATTAATATATTTAAATGTTATTATCAATATTATGATTCACATTTATTACTACTATCACGTTAAATTAACATTCTCTATAAAATTTTCAATTATAATTTATCACTTGAAAACAAATTTAATCATTTATTAACTCCTTTTTTATTACTGTACAGAATAAATTTTTTATTTTACATAAAAGATGATTTTATCATAGATTTTGCATCCTTCAGAATTATGCATATGGGCATATGGAATAATCCATTCCCAAAAAGCATGTTCATTACTGCAGAATATAACAAATTTAAATATATAGAAAAAGTAATATTATAAGATATTATGTGTGTGTGTGTTAAGTAAAATTATAGACAAACTCTTTATAATCATTTTTAATGTGTTCATATATAATTAAAATTTATTAAAGAATTATAATTCTCCTTTTATAATTTATAATTTATTTCATAAAATCAACAAGGCCGAATCTTTTTATTGAAACATTTCTGTATATACATAATTTTTAACTAATAATCTATTTTGCCTTTCTTGTCCCAAATAAATTTTTAATGATTCCCAAGATCTAACTCGTGAAAATGCGACATAAAGTTGTCCATGATTGAAAACATCTTTTCTTAAATCAATCGCAATTTTGTCAAATGTTTATCCTTGTGACTTATTTATTGTCATGGCAAAAGCTATTTTAATTGGGAATTGTCTTCTTTTAAATACAAATGGATAAATATCTTCATAATATAAAGTTATGCGATTTAGAAAAACTATTTTTCCTTTTTTATCACCAGTCCAAATTTCGCACTTTAACAAATTGTTTCCCAGTTCTAAGATTAATAGTCTTGTACCATTACACAAACCTTCATTGATTCTCAGATTTCTAATCAGCATTATAACCATGTATTTTCTCAATCGAAGTTCATAAGGCGGAAGATTTATTGGATTTAAAGAATTTAAATACTCTGGTAAAATTGCTTCATTAATATCATGATAATCATTAGTAGTTTCAGCAGTGTCTACACTTGTATATACTCTTTCTGTTGATTCATCAAGTAAATTTACAACTTGTTTGTTTATTTCGTCTACGTCAACATTTCGTGCGGAAAGTATAGCACGCTTCGCTGCAAGTCTATACTGATTGTGTTTGATTACTTCTTCATATGTATCTTTTATTATATCTGCATTTAAGTCTGCTGCACATCTCAGTGGAATTTTAATATTATTAAAATGATCATTTAAATTATCATTACCTAAATCTAATAAAAAGTGAGCAAATTCGTCTTCGTGTGGTAAAATACGCATATTTTCCGTTAATGAAAAGATTTTGAAATTTTCCATAATGAACTAAATTTAATTGACAAATTTACAATTTCAAAACGTGTAGCTCTTTGTTCAATTTTGACGACTGATTCTTGTAGAGAATTTCATAGCGCATCTTTTTTGTCATTAAACCAAAAATTTGGAAATTTTTTTATATTTAAGTTATAAACAAAAAAAGTAATTTTTTAAATGAAAAAAATTTCAATCAGTTTTTGTGTTCAACACGTCATATCTCAGCCAAATATGAATATTTTTCTTTAAAATTTTAACAGGGTGAACTCCAACATCTTTCTCGAAATATAAAGCATATAAAAAATTGTGGTATGTTATTTTTCATTAAATCTTGCAAGAGACGATCCATTATTTCAAGGGCATATCGCGGTGCCCCATTGGTGCTTCATCCTAAATAAAAACATCTGTTTTATTCAAACAATCAGCTTCTTTTGATTGAACTTTTATGTTTGATGTTAAATCAGCAAAAAGTGGCACAGACAAACCTAAAGTTTTATGAACTGTTCTTCCATTTGGTATATTAACGTTGCAGCAATACAAGTGAAAGCCATTGCACTAACAACTTTGCCTTAAGATTTGAGTAAATAATACAATGTTGTGTAAACGAAAGTTTTACCTGAACCTCCTGGACCATCAATATATAAACATTTAATCTGTTGACTATCGTTTTTTTTTTTCAAAAGAGTTAAAACAAAATCAACGATAACTTTTTGGTTATAATTTAACTTATTATACTGTTGTTCACAGAGTAGAGTTTCTCTTTTTAATTGTTCTGTATCTTCTTTTTCATATTCTGTTATTATTTGTTCCATTTCTGAAAATCGTGAAAGTTCCCAACCTTCTTTGCGAAGTAATTGATCGATTTTTTTCGTAAGCTTTTCTAATTCCAGTAACATGTCTATATCGTCGTATATAATCTTCACAGACATTGTAATTTTAAATTCATCCCATAATTCTCTTGGGTGCATCGGTTGACAATGCATTGATATTCGAACAAAAAGTAGTTTAAGACGTTTCGGCATCATCCAGATAGAAGCTTCGTTCATTGCACGTTTCCATTCTTCGTCGTCTTCAATTAAACCTAAAGCTAAACATGCGGAAGTAAACGTTTAATGTAATTCACCATTGAGTGTTTTTAAATCATTATAACTTATTGCTCCATTGACATTCATTAAAAGAATACGCAAGTGAAATAACTCTATTTCAGTTGGGCTAACTGAGTACATGCGTCTAATGCAATTGAGGGGCTGGATTCTATAAGGGGATACGCGTGGATATCGCGGGATAAGTATTGTCCG
>NW_017300019.1:687059-687319 GCF_001594075.2 Trachymyrmex cornetzi | reverse complement strand
ACGGACGCCGCGGCGCCGCCAAGCAAGCGGCGTAGTACGCAGTACCACCGTGAGATGGGCTCGTTTTCCATAAGGAGAAAATGACGCAGATCTCTATAAAGAGGCGTATGCGAATGGATTCATCACTCTTAACTTGATTAGAGTGTGCTCATGGAGCCTCTGAAAATACTTTTTTTTAATATAGTTATTTATGAATAACTTTATTTAACTAACTATAGTTAGTTTCATGACGCATACTCGTTTCCTGCATTTTGTATCAT
>NW_017300019.1:677698-686829 GCF_001594075.2 Trachymyrmex cornetzi | reverse complement strand
AATATATTTATAAATATATATTTTTAGATAAATTTTTATTTTTATTACAAAAACAGCTTTTTAGTACTTGTTATCTTACGTTAATAAAAAATGTTGTGCAATTTCAATATTATAATATAAGTGTTTTATTGTAATTTTATATGGATTTCATAATATAATTCTGTACAACGTATGAATTAATTCAATAAATAAAATGATGAATATTTGCTATTATGTAAAAAAAATGTACTCACTTCGTTTTTTGTGTGTTTACATTTCGTAGAATAGTATCTTATTACATACAACGGAAAGGAGTATGTTTATATTCGCTAATGGATTAAAAATACGTTTTGTGATCAATTTTTATTGACAATTTTTATTGATATGATACTCTAATTCTTATTTTGTAACTGTAAACAATTAAGAAGTTGAACAAGATTTTGGGAGCCCTTAAGTATATTATGTTTTGGTACATTATTGATACCCTTGTTTCGCGGAAGCGAACGGCTCGAACTTTCATATTGCACGCAGCGCGCTACGTAATCGGATCGACATATAAATAGTTATTACCTTATAACCATATATAATATTTAAGGAGATAAAACTTTCCAAAAAATTTCCTTAACTAATAAACAAAATTGTAGTATCGGTAAAAGTTGATAAATCGAAAATTCTGAAATTTATCGAATAAATCGAATATTTTGAAAAATTCGGCATTTGGCTGTGAAATGTTTCGAAAACTTTATATGCTTTATATTTCAAGAAACATGTTGAAGTTTACCCTGTTAAAATTTCAAAGAAAAATATTCATATTTGGCTGAGATATGGCGAGTTGAACACAAAAACTTATTGAAATTTTTTCATTAAAAAAATTACTTTTTTTGTTTATAACTTAAAAACAAAAAAATTCCAAATTTGGTTTAATGACAAAAAAGATGCGTTATGAAATTCTCTACAAGAATCAGTAGTCAAAATTGAAATTAGAGCGACATCCAAAATTAGTCCTTGCGGACAATCAAGAAACACGGTAGTGTCTCGCGCCAAGTGGGCGCGCAGCGCGAGACATGAGTGTCTTTACGCGAGTCAGCGAGTTGCGGGCATCCGAGCATCGGAAATTCTCGGTTTTTTTAATAAAGGCTAGATCGATCGAATTCTGAATATGAGCTCCATCAATAGTTTGGGTCCGAAATATATAATAAACTCTATAATAAGCCTCTACGTGTCCCACGAACGGAGATATCGTGATGCGAAATCCGAAATGTCAAAATTTTATGTAAGATACGTCACCTCAAAAAGTCATCTCCTTTTCATATTTTCGACGGTAGATGGCTCGTTTATTGCTGTCATTTACCGACTTATTTATCTAGAGTTTCAATTATAACATAACAATCAGGAATATCTCCATCAGCGGTAGTTGAAAAAATTGCAGCAATTTCATTAGTCTTTTGAACATTATATCTTCCATGATCAATACCCGTTTTTTTATTTAAAAACCCCATTTTTACCAGGTACGTAAATATGAAACTGGAATTTTTTAATAGAAAATACACGTTTATTGCATGATAATGATAAAAAATATTTTATTCGAAGTATTGCCCATCGCTAGCTATACATTTTTCCCACCTGTCTGACAATTTGTGGATGCCACGCCAAAAAAATTGTTGCTCTTTTGAGCCAAACCAGTCATCTAGCCATTTTCGTACATCTTCGTAAGAAGTGAAGCGCTGCTGAGCAAGTGTGTGTCCCATCGATGCAAATAAGTAGTAATCGGATGGAGCCAAGTCTGGTGAGTAAGCCGCATGCGAAAGTATTTCCCAACCAAACGCCTCAATCGTTTCCTTGACCAGTTTTGCTGTGTGTGTTAAAATATATCCACTTTTCATCGCCAGTCACAATTCGATGGAGAAATGACTTTCTTTCGTACCTGGCGAGCAGCATTTCGCAAGTGGTTTTTCGGTTTTCCAGTTGTCTTTCATTCAGTTCATGTGGAACCCATTTTCCCATCTTCTGGATCTTTCCCATGTATTTCAAACGTATAATAAAGACGGCTTCTCATGTCATGCTTCACATTCAATTGATTCGCGAGTTGTTGAGTTTGAGCGTCATCCTCATCCAACAATGCTTGCAATTCGCTGTTTTCAAACTTTTTCGGTGGTTTTCCACGTTCTTCGTTTCTCACGTCAAAATCGGCACTTTTCAATTTTTTAAACCACTCAAAGCACTGTGATTTACCAAGAGCATGCTCACCGTAAGCTTCGACAAGCATTCGATGCGATTCTGCAGCAGTTTTCTTCAAACGGTAACAGAAAATCAATGTTGTCCGCAAATCGTAGTTTCCACGCACAAAATTCGACATGTTCAACGCTATTACAAACTATACTGTTGTATAAAACTTGTATTGTTGTGAGTTGAAAATCTTTGTCAGATGTCAGAACAAGGAAATGGCGTCAATGACACGGTCTAACGGCAACTACATTGACAGCTATGGCCATCTATTGGTAAATTCCGGTTTCATATTTACATACCTGGTATTTTTTAATATTTACACTCTGAAATATTAGACATATAGAAAGATTCTT
Organism: Trachymyrmex cornetzi; assembly: GCF_001594075.2. Taxonomy (NCBI): domain Eukaryota; kingdom Metazoa; phylum Arthropoda; class Insecta; order Hymenoptera; family Formicidae; genus Trachymyrmex; species Trachymyrmex cornetzi. The sequence continues at coordinate 684,271 of NW_017300019.1, read as the reverse complement.
TTTATGAGAATAAATTAACAATACTAAAGGGCAAAGTAAAAGAGTCAAATACACATCAAAATAAATTCAAATCGAACGTATAATTAATTACAAATAAAAAGTATCAAATATTATCAATATAAATGTATAAAAATGTATTAAAAAACTAAGAAGTTATGATATAATATGTTTCGGCTACAACATTGAGCCCTCTTCAGATATTAACTTTTTACAAAGTTTGGTGTACAAATAATTTTACGGAAAACACGCATACTCCTTATAAAATCAGCCCAAGTGAGTCATCATGACCTCGACATTGTTCACATCCGATTGAACGGCCGAATGTGTACCATGTATCTTGGCAAAAAATCTAATCCATAGATAAAAAAAGAAAAGAGAAAAAATATAGAAAGGGTATGATTTCTTTACAAAATACTAAAAACCATTAAGTGAAGAAACAAACCGAAATTCTAATAATAAAAAAGACTCACCAAAAGCTATGTGTATAATAATTGAACAAGTACATCGAAATGTGTATAAACCAATCAAAATCCGAATAATAAAAAATCAGTAAGACTTCAAGTTGCACAATAACATGAAGGATCGTATAGGATGCATATACTCCAATAGAGTCGTACAAAATGCATACACTTCAATATATCGTATATATACATATGTACGGAGAACATTGTGTATCAATTATGACGTACGTTCGCTTATACGAATTAACGCGGAGTGAGAGAGGAAACGGCTTGTTAGTATCGAAACTTTATTTACAATAGGTATATATGCCTTGTGGAGACCTTCCGTGTCGGTTTGTAAATTTACTTTTTACGAACGTTCCAATAGATATAGCTGTGGATTGCGTGAATAATCAACGGAGTTTCATTTCGAAAGAATGTTCTCTGCCTAAAAATGAGTTCTTGCGGAGGCGATTCGGTTTGTTTTAGATTCCACCTTTTTTTTATTTGATAATCAAATTTATAAACAATGCTTCGGTACTCCCATGGGCTCTCCGTTATTATACTTGCGGACTTGGTAATCAGGAGATTGGAAACGGTGTCCTTGATATCGTTTAATGAGGACATTCTTTTTTACTATAGATATGTGGATGATATCTGTACTACAATTGCTCCCTCAAAAATTGAACCTCTTCTTCAATGTTCTAATTCATTTCATCCACGTCTTCAATTTACCATGGAAATAGGGGGAGATAAATTAAATTTTTTAGATATTACGATATTTATTAGTAATAATTATTTTATTTTTTTGATTGGTATCGTACGAGCCAATTTTTAAATTTCTACTCAAATCATCTTATTATTAATATTTTATTAGATAACGACTACCCATTGACTTTTATTTTTGACACGGTTAACCAACGTATTAAAAATTTACTTAGGAATAAACATATAGGACATAAAGATTCGATTGACAATGTAAGTACAAATGAATCTGCATCTTGGCTTACGGTACCATTTATTCCTTTTTACACAGAGAAATTTAAACGTTTCAATAAAAGCTACATGAGGGTTTCATTTCATAGTCCTAATAAAATGGGTAAATATATAAACATGCAAAAGGATCATTGTCCCCATACATCTAAGAACAATGTAGTTTATAAGATCTCTTGTAAAGACTGTGATGCTTCGTACGTTGGACAGATGGGTATCCAATTGAAAACCAGAGTTACAGAACATCGTAATCATATTAGACATAACTGAGCACAGGTTGCAGTATGACCATGATTTTCAATGGGATAACGTAAAAATTCTGGATGAGGAGCCTTGTTATAGGAAGCTCTTAATTTCTGAGATGTTCAATATTAAGAAGCAGAAAAATAGTCTAAATTCACAAACCGACACGGAAGGTCTCCACAAGGCATATATACCTATTGTAAATAAAGTTTGACTTTTTGATACTAACAAGCCATTTCCTCTTTCAGTTCGTGTTAATTCGTATAAGCGAACGTATGTCATAATTGACACACAATGTTCTCCGTACATATTAGGTGTTAAACTTAATTCCTGCCATTTTTCGCCTCCAAAATTAATTTGTTTCGAAGGGAAGATAAATGAAAATACCTTAATCAAAGTAATTTCCTCCATTTTCTACTTTATTACTAATTAATAATACTTTATATTAATAATACTTTGATTAGGTATTTCCCTTCGAAACAAATAAATTTTGGAGACGAAAAACGGCAGGAATTAAGTTTAACACCTAATATATACGATATATTGTAGTGTATGCATTTTGTACTACTCTATTGGATTGTATGTATCCTATACGACTTAATGTTATTGGGCAACTTGAAGTCTTACTGGTTTTTTATTATTCGGATTTTAATTGGTTTATACACATTTCGATGTACTTGTTCAACTATTATACACATGGCTTTTGGTGAGTCTTTTTTATTATTAGAATTTCTTTTTTTGTTACTTCACTTAATGGTTTTTAGTATTTGGGAAAGAAATTATACTTTTTCTATATTTTTTTTATTTATTCTTTTTACTTACGGATTAGATTTTTTGCCAAGATACTTGGTAAACATTCGACCGTTCAATCGGATGTGAACAATGTCGAGGTCAGCACGATGACTCACTTGGGCTGATTTTATAAGGAATATACGTAATTTCCGTAAAATTATTTGTACATCAAGCTTTGTAAAAAGTTAATATCTGAAGAGGGCTCAATGTTGTAGCCGAAACATGTTATATTATAACTTCTTAGTTCTTTTATATATTTTTATACATTTATATTGATAATATTTGATACTTTTTATTTATAATTAATAATATGTTTGATTTGAATTTATTTTAATATGTATTTGACTCTTACTTAGCCTTTTAGTATTGTTAATTTATTTATATTCTGTATATATTTTAATTGTATAAAACTCAATTATATATATATATATATATATATATCAAATAAAAACCAACCTTATAATTATATACATATATACATATATATATATATATTGAAGAAAATATTTTTATTCTAGGATTTTCCAGAAGCAATTAAGAAAGTAGCAAAATTTTTGGATAAAACATATACCGACGAAGAAATTAACAAGGTGACAAATCATCTTAATGTCCAAAATTTTCGAAACAATCCGATGGTGAATTACTCTGAGTTGAAGGCTTGTGGAATCATTAAGGACAGTTCTTTTATTAGAAAAGGAGGAAACGGGAACTGGCAAGACATTTTCACTCCAGAATTAAATGCAAAAATAGAGAATTGGATCGAAGAAAATCTTAAAGATACTGATCTACGTTTCCCGTCGTTCAACAATGACATAAACAACGACAATTGAAAATAATCAAAAAATGAAAAAGATTTCAATTTCGAGTACAGCTTGATTATTTTAAATGTACATATTTTTCAATTTTATGCATTTAAACAAAATGATTACACAGAGCAGGGCTGTTAATATAGACCGAGTTATCTCTATACCCGGGTTACCCGAGTCTACCCGGGTACCCGAGTAACGACCCTATTACCCAATTTCATGGCTATTACTCGGGTACCCGGGCAACACCCGTCATTTCGGGTATCCGGTTTTCTCGGGTATTACCCGAATACTCGAGTAATAAAAATAGAATATCAGATAGATAATAAAAAATACTCCAATTATAAATAAAATATCTTTACTTAAAACTATAAGTACACGTATGTATAAGAAATGGTAAAGTTAAGACATTAAAGTTAATTAAACATTAAAATTAAAAATCAAATGACATTAAAATTAATTAATTAATTAAAAGACGTTAAAATTAGTTGAACATTAAAGAAATTCAATGCAAAGTTGACGCGTTTTTGTGCAATATTTTTTACGTGTTATATTTTCAAAATATACAATTATAGTTATTAGTAGTTTTCTCGCATTAAATTAGTAGTTTTCTAACATAACATAACTAACATAACATTTAACGTAATGATAATGACTTTCGAATCGTCGCGCTCGTGATGTCGATTAAATTAGACATTTATTAATATTTAAAATTATTTATTGTAAAATATTATTTAAAAAATTTTAGTAAATCTTTATTTTTTAATACAAAAAACTAACATTGTAACATTTTCAGATTTTAAACAACTTCTTTTCGCTGTGGTGATATTTCCCGTTGTAGAGAAAGCTCTTTCCAAACTTGCTGACGACGCTGGTATAGCAAGATATCTTCGTGCTAGCTCCGGCCGGAAACTTGTAGCTATTTTGCTTTCACCATAACAAAGCACTCATATTGTGATCGATTTGTAATTCACTGTGATATAGCTGGAATTGGGAATAAGCAACGGTTTGTCCATCTAAGTACTTTGTCTGCAGTAAAAAATCTAATGCACTCTTCTTGTCGATCTTTTGTCGGTCTTGCTGTTGTTCTCCAATAGGTGCTTCTTCTTCTACCGACGTAGCTACATCTATCTTCATTTTCACATATTCATAAATTTTAGATTTTACAGATTCTGTTTCGCCAACGAGATTTTTATAACGCGGATCTAGGAAACTAGCTATTTGATGAGCATTGATTGAATTGTCCAAAGTTATGTGAAAACGCTCTTCCAAATCTTGCCGTACAATTGCCTTAAACAGCTGTGTAGCTAAGCTATTATCCATATTTATATTGAGGTGAAAATCAAGCAATCCACGTATAATTGGTCGTACCATCATTATTGTAACTTCTTTGTCAGAGCATAAGGGTGCCGTCCCATGGACGCGGAAAACGGAATCAGAACACGGAATCGGAAAAGTGAAGTGGTAGGGGCAACCAATCAGCATCGTTCCGTTCCGATTTTAAGTAGCCTGGCTCCCCATGGGGCATATTTTTCGGAAACGGAAATTTTTAGTAAACTGTCGGTCGCTGGCGATCACTAGCAATTAGGTTAAGAGTACTGAAAAAGTAGAGAATGTCATCTGTAAGTATTGTAATTATATGTTTGCTAAGTTATTTTATATTAGATTATGGTGATGGCCTTGCATACATTTCTAACCTAACATTAAATGTACAATATCCCAAATAGCCAAAGAAACTAAATTCAATATTATTATGTCAATTATGTTATTTTGATTTTTTATTGATAATGACCCAATCGGCGTCGAAACATCTGTACATTGTTTACTAAGATTAAACTAATTGTTTTGACTCGTAGCCCTTCTTATTATTATTACTAGTTTTATTATTCTTGACCCATAATATATTAAATATTTTTTATTTGATTTTTGAAGGAAAAGGTGAAAGCGATAACAGCACGATTACTTCTTATGAAAAATATAATGAAGTGGCAAAGTACTCCACAGTTATCTTGGCAAAGAGAGTTTCGAAGAAGACAGCTGCTGAAAGCTTTTGGTATTTATAAAATGTTGAGAAGAATAGAAAATCTGAAGATCCAACGACAATTTTGGGTGCGTCCAATATTTACCGAAGAACGGAGGCATTTGCAGGGAGCAAGTGATAATTTAATAAGAGAAATGCAATATATTGATATGGAAAAGCATATTGAATACCTACGCATGGACACTTTAACATTTCGAATTATTCTTAACATTATGAATTGTTACATCTGATTGGGCCGAAAATCGAAAAGCAACATGTAGTGAGATCTCCAATATCCGCTTCTACACGTCTGGAAATATGCTTACGCTATCTAGCATCAGGAGACAACATGTCATCAATTTCGTTCGCTTTTAGTAAACAATGTACAGATGTTTCGACGCCGATTGGGTCATTATCAATAAAAAATCAAAATAACATAATTGACATAATAATATTGAATTTAGTTTCTTTGGCTATTTGGGATATTGTACATTTAATGTTAGGTTAGAAATGTATGCAAGGCCATCACCATAATCTAATATAAAATAACTTAGCAAACATATAATTACAATACTTACAGATGACATTCTCTACTTTTTCAGTACTCTTAACCTAATTGCTAGTGATCGCCAGCGACCGACAGTTTACTAAAAATTTCCTTTTCCGAAAAATATGTCCCATGGGGAGCCAGGCTACTTAAAATCGGAACGGAACGATGCTGATTGGTTGCCCCTACCACTTCACATTTCCGATTCCGTGTTCTAATTCCGTTTTCCGTGTCCATGGGACGGCACCCTAATACTTCCGTTGCTATATGTAACGGTTGTATACAATCGAGTCGAAATTTTACTCCTATGTTCAACCTCAATTAGACCTTTTAGACCTTTTGATACTTAAAGTACTCAGATAGACCTCTTTTGATGTTACTTAATCTACAGCTTCTATTTAGAACCGCAAAATTCTTCCGAGTCGAAATTTTGCTCCTACTTTGGTCCTTCATTTTAGGACGTATTTAGATTCTACAGGCTTATAATAGGTTCGAATCTTAAATCGAATCGTTTTCTCCTGCTTTCGACCTCTATTAGGAGTTTTACATCTCTTTTGATACTACTTAATCTACACTCGTATTTAAACTCGTTAAATACTATATTAAATTAAGATAAAATTTTACTTTTATTTTGTATTCCGAAAATTTTCTCAAACTTTTTAAATATTATTCTAGTTAAATTTTATTTCATATTTATAATACTTATTTTGCACTTTACAATTACATAACTCC
>NW_017300019.1:668319-677675 GCF_001594075.2 Trachymyrmex cornetzi | reverse complement strand
ACGCGCGCGCCACACACACACACACACACACACACACACACACACACACACACACACAACATACAGGGTGATCCAAAAGTATGGAAACGGCCGAATAACTGTGGAGGAATGCACTTTGGGGAAAAAAGTTTCAGACAAAAGTCTTAGGTTTTTTTCCTGGCTATTCAATCGTGACCTGAGATTTGACCTTGACCGTGACCTTGAATGTCATTTCAAGGTCAAATTTACTTTTTTAAATAGGAACACATATTTTTGATCACAGGAATGGAAACAGCGGAAATTTTACGTCCGGCTGTGACTTTGATCATGACCTTGACCATGCCTTTGAAGGTCAGTTCAAGGTCAAGTTGACATTGTCAATGGAAATTCCTGTAAATTTTCCTGTAAATTGGTATCTAGGGGTTTTCGGGGTCGCTGATTACGATTTTGAAGTCGATTTTCAAAAATTCAAGATGGTGAATCCAATATGGCTGACGAAATTTGAAAAAACTATTGAATTTTCCTGCAAATTGGTATCTAGGGGTTTTCGTGGTCGCTGATTATGATTCTGAAGTCCTTTTTCAAAAATTCAAGATGGTGGATCTAATATGGCTGACGAAATTTACAAAAATTACTGAATTTTCGTGTAAATTGGTATCTAGGGGTTTTCGGGGTCGCTGATAACGATTCTGAAGTCCGTTTTCAAAAAATCGAGATGGCGGGTCCAATATCGTGGACGAATTTTGAAAAAATTATTGAATTTTCCTGTAAATTAGTATCTAGAGGTTTTGTGAGTCGCTGATTACGAATGTAAAGTGAGAATTTCAAAATTCAGAATGGCGGATCCAATACGGCGGACATAAACATTAAAAAATCAGTGAATTTTAATAAGAAAATTATATTCAAGGGTTTTTTAGTCGCTGACTTCCCATTTTCATATTTATCAGTTTTATTAGTAAATATCAAGTTGAGTTCTTAATTAACGGCAAAAAAGTGAGAAAAGAGACACTTTATTTTTGTCAGGACTGTGATGTGGGATTATGCGTAGTTCCATGCTTCGAAATCTACCACACTAAAGAAGATGTTTAACATTTAAAAAGTAGGAATGTTTCTCTGTTCATTTTCATGTTTCATGATCATTTCTTTTAAATTATAAAAAATAAAAAGAAAACCAAAAAAACCACAAAGAAATTTTAAAAACAAAAAAAACAATAAAACAAAAGAAGTAAAAAAAATGGAACGTAAATCGTACTTAGGAGCCTCCCCGTGGCACATCCTGGGTGTACCTTATTTTTTCAGGTATAGCAGATCCTAGACGTTATCAGCAACACAAAACATTCCTAGATTCAAATTAAAGGAAAATTCAATAATTTTTTTTTAATTCGTCCACCATATTGGATCCGCCATCTTGAATTTTTGAAAACGGACTTCAGATTCGTAATCAGCGACCACGAAAACCCCCAGATACCAATTTGCAGGAAAATTCAATAGTTTTTTCAAATTTCGTCAGCCATATTGGATCCACCATCTTGAATTTTTGAAAATCGACTTCAAAATCGTAATCAGTGTCCCCGAAAACCCGTAGATACCAATTTATAGGATTTACAGGAATTTCCATTGACAATGTCAACTTGACCTTGAACTGACTTTCAAGGGCATGGTCAAGGTCATGATCAAAGTCACAGCCGGACGTAAAATTTTCCGCTGTTTCCATTCCTGTGGTCAAAAATATGTGTTCCTATTTAAAAAAGTAAATTTGACCTTGAAATGACATTCAAGGTCACGGTCAAGGTCAAATCTCAGGTCACGATTGAATAGCCAGGAAAAAAACCTAAGACTTTTGTCTGAAACTTTTTTCCCTAAAGTGCATTCCTCCACATGTTATTTGGCCGTTTCCATACTTTTGGATCATCCTGTATATACATACACTGAAAAAAAATATAGTCAATTTTAATAAATATTTAGTTGAATACATGCCAACTAAATATTTATTAGATATAAAGATATATTTATTTGATGCAAGAAATGTTAATTTCATTTAACAATTTTTTTTTTACTAAACATTTTATTTACTGTAAGTAAATATTTAGTTGACAGTATCGAACTAAATATTTATTAAAATTGATTATATTTTTTTCTCAGTGTATATATATGCAAATATATTATTTGTATCATTATATAATTATCTATTAATTTGTGAGATTGTAAGAAAAGAAATAAATTACACTCATCAATGTATATAAATTTTTATTTTTATTCAAGTTCTTGTAGATTGGCAGGAATCCCTACATACATTTGATTATTAATATTCATATATACACAAACAGTAACAATATTAACTACTGGAATTATTAGTGTATTATTTGACATGTGACATTTTTGTAAAAAAGTATTACTGTCATACATAAAATTATCTCCTTGAATAAAAAATACATTATCAGTTATAACCTTTTGAATTACAGCAAAATGATTTCCTTTACATTCACATACTTCTCTATGATTACAATTATTAACTTTAATAAAATAACAGATTGATCCTAAACATAACTGATCGTTATTTACATACTTAATTATATGATAATGAGTTTTTAAATCTCGTTTGTAATTTTTTGCTACATATAATTTTCCATCCTTAATAAGCGGAGATATTTGTAAATTATTAAATTTTCGAGTATTTGAAAATGATTTCTTAATTTATTAATGAGATTGTCTGATATTGTGTGCTCATTTTGATATGTACCAACAGTGAAACAATTTTTAGAAATTTCCTCAATAATTTTAACTTGTTTTTTTTCGGCTTAAACAAAAATTTCGAATAGGACCTTCAGGTAAGTGATCTATTAATCGTACTATTTTAATGTACCGGTCATGAGACTTAGCAACTTGTGTATCAATATGGCCTGTTCCATGTACTAATGTCAACAATTTACCATTTATATTTTCGTATTCATAACAAGAATATGTCCATAATGGTCCAAGTCTTCTTACACATTCCGAAAGATGAAGTAATTGATGTACGTTAATGGAACAGAAATTTAAACCATATAAGATTTCAAACTCTCTAACAAATTTATTTAAAAAGTCTTCAGCTACATTTATCATAAATAATGTAATATTTTCAGAACTTAGTATAGTTATTGCTGTTACTAAGAGAAGATAATGATCAAAATAATCTTGTCGTAATATCCCTTCGAGTACAGGAATAGAATAAAAAAAATACCACATTTTTAATCCTGATGCTTTCCAATGAAGTAGTTCATCGATAGAACGTATTGAACGATGTACAAATTTGGGAGGTTTTATTGATATTAATCGACTATTTATAATATCTTTAACTGCATGTAATGAAAAAGGTTCCGCACTATACTTAGAATCAAACATTAAACTTAACAATTTCTTGATTATACCTCCATCAACTGCATGCATTCTATCTATTCCCATTCCTTCAACAAAATTAGGCATTAAAATTGAAAGAACTGTTGGGCCTTTGACACCCATTATAGGATTTTCTGGTGTGGCTCCATCAGCCCAATTAATACATTCTGTTAATGTTCTCAATATTATATTATTTTCATAAGGATAAACATGAATTGATCCTTTTGGAAGAAGTGGTACATTTTTACCTTTAATACAACATGTAAGACAGCCATAATCACCATTAAATTGTATAAAATTCATAAATTGATTTTTTGCCAAAAGATCAGCTGTGCCTATTAACACAATTCCTCTCATTAGGATTGGATTATTTTCTCCTGGTAAAAAAACTGGTACACCTTGAGCTATTTGTTCAAGTTGTGGACGTAACTTATATAGAAATAAATTAGCGAAAGGCTTTTTTTTTCCAACCCATAATCCTAGTAATAGAGTATTCTCTAGCTTTTTTCGATCTTTAAAAGGTAATTCATTAATACTTAAATAAATAGGCCACATGCTAATTTGAGAAGATTTAAAAACTGGCACTCCATCGGTATACCAACTTAAAGAAAAATTATTAGGATTGTTTAAAAAACCATTACGTACCTACTCTCTATATACAGATCCATCATATATATCTGATATAATACTAGATTCATTTATAGGTTTTTGATGTTGTAAATTATTGTAAAATCCATTTCGATTTAACATTTCTCTTAAATGTTCAATAACTGGAATTTCCACAAAATAAGAATTCTTTTGTTTTGGACGTAATAAACAAATATCATTGATATTTTCTAATTCGCGATTACATGTAGTACAATAATAATGTTTTGTTACAATATTCTTTGTTTCTTTAAAAGAAAAATATTGTTTAAATTTATAAATACTATTTTTTTTTAATTTCGAGCTGGACAGTGTAAATTAATGACATTGATTATATCAGCAAGACATGACATATTGATATTATGACGAACAGCAAGTGTTAAGATTAACAACATACTTTGAGACACACGTAATGGAGCATCGAAATATAGAGGTTCATCGAATTGTTCTCTATTGCCATAATTATTTCTTGTATTGTTATCAATATTTTCTTCTTCATTATCATCTTCTTCCTCTCCTTCATCTTCATCTTCTTCCTCTTCTCCATCTTCATCTTCTTCCTCTTCTCCATCTTCATCTTCTTTCTCTTCTTCATCTTCATCTTCATCTTCTTCTACTGATTTAATTTCCTCTTCATCTTCTTCTTCTGACTCAATTTCTACTTCATCTTCCTCTTCAACCTTTTCTTCTTCAGCTTCTTCCATTGCAACATCATCTTCTCTCTCTTCGTTAATTATTTCATCATTATGTGTCGATGCATTTGTATTTACATTTTTACGTGCACTGAAATTGGAGGATTGTGAATTTCCTTATATAAATTTTCCTTATAAAATTTTATATTTTTATACTGAACCACACACAAATAAAATCTCTTGAAATTTAAATAAATATATACAATAGAGGACCAGACTACTAAGCTTCTAAGTGCGGACGACCATGCACAAATGTATTTATATAATCAGAATTTTATTCATACAAGTAAAAACATTGATCTTTTGATAACATTCTGTTAACCTGTATTAATAGTAAACAATACTTACATTTTATTTAGAAATAATTGATGACTTGATTCACCAGTATTATATATAAAAGCTTCGTCTTTTTCAGCAGTTATTAAGAATTTATTTAAAAGATTATATTTTTGTGATTTCTGTAAGTTCTGAAATGATTTTTTAGACATTTCTTTTCTATGAATATGTAACTTTTATTCAAATATTTTATAATAAATTAAATTTTTAATAATTATTGGCCGTGTAGGGGGGGGGGGAAATCTTAGTTAGATTTACACTTATATATAATGCCTATTACAGAGAATTGGGTGACACCGTGACATAATAAATTGACAATTGCTCGCGTGACACTCGAATGTGAGAAAAAAATAAAAAAAAGTCAATTCAAATATGGCGCTCTAGAGCTATTGCGTCGTGACAACATTTACGTCATATAAAAGCTGTGCAATAATTAACGAAATAGTAGTCCACAGATTATTAGTTTGCACGAAGAAACTACGTGGAGTTCTTAAAATTGGATTTAGACGTCTAATTAAAATATTATTGCTGTACAAAAATTTATGTGTGTATATACGTGAGATATTGATGTAATAAAAGTAGTGATGTGTCAATGACGCATAAATCGTCTGCATGTAAGTGCTATTTAAAATATGATATAAAATGCTAATCGTCTTTAGGATCCCCTTAATAATGCCAAAAGGAAAGAAACAGTTTGCACTCATATGATAGCTGAAAACTGGCCAAAAAGATGTAATACCGTTAGCATTAATACCAAAAAGTAAACAAAATGTAAATTCCATAGCAAATTTAACATGGAAAAATTTTGAAACGAAGGAAGAAATTAAAACAGAAGCTCGAATATTAGCAATAAGTGGTATGTACATTTTCCATTTAATAACAAATTATTTCATCAATCGTACTATTAGGTGTTAAACTTAATTCCTGCCGTTTTTCGCCTCCAAAATTGATTTGTTTCAAAGGGAAATACCTTAATCAAAGTATTATTAATAAAGTATTATTAATTAGTAATACACCCTTCAAATATAATAATAAATTTAAAAATTTAGTTTCAATTAGAATGTATTAAACATACAGTCTTTGCAAAGAAAGTTATATTTGGAAATTTGTTTAATATTTATATTTCAACTATAAAATAATTAAAAGGCTTCTTCCACGTACACTAGCTGAATTTAGTGTAGGATCATAGATAATCCATATTTATTATAATTTATATTACAAACCAAACGTTTCGTCTGTCATCAGACCATTCTCAATAGTAATACATATAATTATGAAATATTTTACGCAATGAACTTATACAGACTAAAATTACTCAAAATGTCAATGTACATATCGCTGTCAATTATCATTAAGATGAATTATCGAAGTATCTTGATTTTCGTCAACTGCAAGACCCATGGAAACATAGTATGTCATATCGTTTAAATGATTTTATCCTTAGATTAAAAGTGTGATTAGCAATTATCTACTCCTTAGTAATAATCTTATTACATTACAATCATTCGACAATCATTAGTTACAATCATTTTTGCTTTGATTAAGGTATTCATTCATCTTCCCTTCGAAACAAATCTATTTTGGAGACGAAAAACGGCAGGAATTAAGTTTAACACCTAATAATATCATTATTGTGTTTTGATAGTAAAATATACCCTTCAAATGTAATAATAAATTTACAAATTTTAGTTTCAATTAAGAATGTATTAAACGTATAGTCTTTGCAAAGAAAATTAAATTTGGAAATTTGTTTAATATTTATATTTCAAATAAACTATATACGTATGAACGTTGTTATGAATAAGAATTTTTGCACATATTAAAAAACTACTACTATTTATTAAAACAACTAATGATCCAGATAGTAAACCGTCACCAAATTTGTCGTATTATTTTTAAACATAATTTAGAATAATGTGTAATCTTTTTATAATTTTGTTATCATTTTGGAAATAAGTATAAAACATCCTTAAATATCTCTTTTAATGAGTATTTAAAAATAATCATATGAGAAAATTAAAATGTGAGTTTTTGTTATTTACAGTTTTTAAAACATTGAGCTTTTTTGTTTTATTTCACAGATGACGAAAATGAACTTCATAAAATATTAGTAACAGATACTGGCAATTTACATGTACTAACCCAAAAAATTTTTTCCGCAAATGTATTAAATGAAACTAAATCTATGAAAGAAAAAGGAAAATTGATTGAAAGCATGAAAAGATCAAATAAAAAGCAACTGGAAGGAAAAATTAAAAAAGATAAACATATAATTTGTAAAGCAAATTTGTCTTTAAAATCAAAAAAGAATGTAGCACCAATACACAATACATTCAAAAACAACAAATAGTTGTTTATATGATCAACAGGTATTATATAAAAATACTATAAAATATACTATAAAAATACTATAAAATATACTATACAATACAATAAATAATTTCCAAGAGCAATAAATTCGTGGTGGAATCAATAGGTAGCATTTATTAGTTTACTTGAAATGCCAGTTATCTCATAGTAGGCGTCTATCTCATAATAGCGGACTTTCCTTTGTACAGAGTGTTTGGAAAGTAATGATAAATCTTTCGCATAAAGGCATAATGGACTAAACTGAGAAGAACAGTCCTTTACCATTTTGTAATTTTCGCAATAGTTAACAAGATATTAATTACTACTTATATGATCAACAGGTATTATTAAAAAATACTATAAAATATACTATAAAAATACTATAAAATATACTATACAATACAATAAATAATTTCCATATTTTCTCATAGAGCTCTAAGAATTTTTTCAGAATTTTTTAATACCGTATTTTCTCATATTGATAAAAATTTTACCAACATCTTACTTACCAATTTTCGGCAATTTTTAGTAATTAATATCTCGTTAACCATTACGAAAATTGCAAAATAGTACAGGACTTTTCGACTCAGTTTAATCCACACTATCTATACAAAAGCGATTTGCCAAAACTTGCGGGACACCCTGTATATATATATATGTACATATATATATACACATATATATAATATATGTATTATGTATATCATTTTAAATAGATGTTTACTAAGGAAAATAATATTATGAACTCACAAACAGAATCAAGCATGTTTTTAAATTATCAACCATTTACTTCAAATACAAATAATTTTACGAAATTTTCATCTGGAGCAATAAATAAGCCAGCGTGTCATATTTCATACATTAAGAGTGCATCTATCAATCCGGAAAAGAATATCACATTTTGTAATACAACAAATTTTGTACCACAATACTCATTGCCAAATCAATTACCTACTTCAAATAGCTGTAACGATATAAAATCAACGTCAATACTTAGCTCATCTATATCAATGAATAATGATTCTTGTACTCAAAAAGAATTTAGCAATTTACAAGAAAATACAGCCACTTTATCTTCTGTGAATCCTGCATCATTAAATATACTTCCATGTCGTCAGTTCAATTCAAATACGAATACTGCCATAAATGTAATACAATCAGCACCATCAACAGTATATAAAGTCACATACATTAGTACGTGACACTTCACACGCTCAAGATGCATCCATTTGCACTAAAGGATCCACATCATCTTCATTTAAAAATTCTGAACAATCGGGCACGTTGTCAAATCAGCAACAATATGTTTAATATGTTTTTTAACATTAATATGTTTAAATAATTTTCAAAACCTTGTCGCTCGAGCGGCAAGGTTTTGAAAATTATTCAAACATATTAATCCGTCGTGTGCCGCAATTAAATGAATAATAATCTCTTCGGGGATGAATATAATACGCTTTAGTAATTTTCTAAACCTAGCCGCTCCTTGCTGGAATTTGTTACAGACGATGAAGTAACGAAAATCGGCCGTTTCTCAAGTTTAACAATTATTTAAATAGATTAATCGGTCGTGTGCCGCAATTAAATAAATAGTAGTCTCTTCGGGGATGAATATACTACGATTTAGTAATTTTCAAAACCTAGCCGCTCCTTGCTGGAATTTGTTACAGATTAAGAAGTAGCGAAAGTCGGCCCTCTTTCGAGTTTAACAATTATTTCAACAAATTAATCAGTTGTGTGCATAGTATTCATGAATAATAATAATAATAAGCAAGCCCATCAAAGCCAAACATCAGTTAATCGGATGTACAATTTATTTTCGTGTAATTAAACAAGTCATATCAAAAATTAATTAAATATACGTTTCGACCCCTATTTTTAGGTCCTTATCAATATAATATAACCTAAATCCGCTTACATACTATACGCAAATTCCAAGAAGCGACACAGCTCATTCTTCTTTATCCAATTACCAAGTTA